>NC_060280.1:97216065-97234353 GCF_021613505.1 Equus quagga
GGCCGCGCGGCGCACGAGGCGCGGCGAGCCGAGCGCCAGCGGCCCCACGAGCGGGCGCGCCACCTGCGGGCAGAAGCTCATGGCCACGGCCTGCTGCAGCGTGGCGATGGCCGAGGTGACCTGCGGCGGCGGCGGCGGCGGGAAGAGCCCGCGCTGGCCCAGCTCCGCCTGCTGCACCATCTCGCGGTCGTACTTGACGATCTCCTGGATGATGGCGTTCTCCTGGTTGTTGAACACGCCCGAGCTGAGGTCGTGCTGCACCTTGTGCAGCAGGATCGAGTTCTTCTTGCCTGCGGGGGGGGGGGGGGTCAGCGCGGCGGGCAGGCGCCTGCTGTATACAGCGAGAGGGTATGAGTGTCAGCTGAGTAGAGTAAGCAGGTGTGGGCGCCCACTGCATACAGCGAGCGTCCAGGAGAGCTCCTCCTTCATACACCAGGAGGGCAGGGGCGCCTGCTGTATACAGCGAGCACGCGGGAGCTCCTCCTACATACAGCGAGCAAGTATGAGTGTCTGCCATGTAGAGTAAGCAGGTGTGGGCGCCCACTGTACACAGGAAGCACACGTGGGAGCTCCTCCTACATACTGCAAGCATGAGTGTGCTGTGCACAGCAGTCATGTACTGAGCACCTGCTGTGTACAGCATCACACCCAGAACACATGCTTGTGCACAGCCAGTGCTGAGTGCCTACCATCTACACAGAATGTGCTGAGTGCCTACTGTGCACAGCAGGTTGTCAAGTGCCGGTTGTCCATAAACGTGTTGAGCACTGCCTGTGTACTGGGAAGTGTTCCCTCTAACATCTCTTCCCCCCACCCAGGCCTGCTTCTCCAGCCGTCATCTTTATTCCCACAAATAGCCCCAGGGGCCACCTCCCTGATCCTGGGTCTCGTCATCAGCAAGTCCCTAGGGCTTCACCTCAACAGTTTCTGAGGTCCCTGCCTCCCCCTGCAGGCAAGGCCACCTCCACCCCTCTGGAACGCAAATCTGACCAGGTCCTCCCCTGCCTAGCATCACTGTGACCCTCATTGCTCCTGATTGACAGTCCAAACTCCTCCCCCACAGCCCACGAGGCCCCTCCTGTACCCCAGACTCCCTCCTCCCAGCTGCCAGGCCTCGCCCCCACCTCAGGGCCTTTGCATATGCCGTGTCCACTCCTAGAATACACCTTCTCCCTTGCTGTCTGGTCACTCCTCCTCCTGGTCTCCACTCAGCACTACAAGGGCCCCCCCACCACCACCACCCCCAGCCCCTCCTCCACAACAGAAGCCTCTTGAGGGCGGCCCAGGGCCGGCCCCGCGGCTCACCGTCTACACCTCCTGGCACACAAGGTGCTCAACAGATGTTTGCCAAGTGAGCAGAAGTTCTGACAGCTGGGGACACCCAGATTTTCTGGGAAACGGGCTGCATTTGGCCAGGGGAGAAAGCAAGTCAGAGGATCCGGTCTGGGGACCAGGGGGGCCCTGAGGGTCAGCTTGGCCCCGCTGCCTCCCATCCAAGCCTCAGCCCCTCCCGCAGCTGCTCACCGATGCGGTCCAGGCGGTCGATGGCCACCGTCTCGAAGGCCCGCCGCATCATGGGGTACTCCTCCAGCACCTCATTGAAGTTGTCCACGCTCAGTGAGTAGAGGCGGCAGTAGGTGTCAGCCCGAACGCTTGCCGTGCGCCGTCCCCGCGTCAGCAGGCAGATCTCTGCGCGCAGTGCGGGGAGGCGTCCTCAGCCGCCGGGCAACACCCGGCTGCCCCCGGCCACCCTCGGGGCCCTCCCGGCCACCACGGGTGTGCTCTGGCCTCCCAGAGCCCCTTCCGGAGGCCCACCAGCCGCCCCACCCCCTCCTCCGTCCCCGGGTGGGGGCCCGCCGACGCTCACCCCCGAAGTAGGAGCCGTCGGACAGCTTCATCTCCTTGTTGCCCTTAGTGAGCACGCTGACCACGCCGTGCTGGATGAAGTACATCTTCTTCCCGATGGTGCCCTCGCGGATGATGTAGTCGCCCGGCTGGAAGACCTCGAACTTGAGCTTGGTCAGCATGGCCGTGACGAAGTTGGGGTCAGCGTTGGCAAACAGCGGCATCGAGGCCACCAGCTTCCGGCAGTTGAAGTTGACGATCTCCTGCAGGGTCGGGAGGTGGGGCCACATCAGCACACGGCCCGCTCTCGCCTCCCGTCTCGCCCCACCTCTGGGCCCGGTTCACCTCTCGGACCCTCAGTTTCTTTGTCTGTGAAAGTTCAACACTTTAACCTGAAATCCATCTTTCTTTTTTGGGGGGGAAGACTAGCCCTGAGCTAACATCTGCTGCCAATCCTCCTCTTTTTGCTGAGGAAGACTGGCCCTGAGCTCACATCCATGCCCATCTTCCTCTATTTTCTATGCGGGACGACTACCACAGCATGGCGTGCCAAGCGGTGCCACGTCCGCACCCAGGATCTGAACCGGCGAACCCCAAGCCGCCGAGAAGCGGAACATGCACACTTAACCACTGCTCCACCAGGCCGGCCCCGAAATCCATCTTTCTTAACAGGCAGACACTGGAGGTTTTGCCATGAAAGGAGCGAGAACAGACGCGCACAGATTCCCCACACGTAACTCCGTGTTGGTGACGCCGGGTGACACGATTGGACAAGAAAAGGCACTCGGAGACATAGGGAATGGGAAGGGAAAAGTAAAACTGCCTCTGCTGATGCGACCGCCCGGAAACCCTAAAGAATCAGTGGGAAGCGGTAACAATGTGGGAAGTTTGTCAAAATAGCAAGTGATAAAAAAAAGTCAACGTGGAAACCAAGAACCTCAAAACCAATCGGGTGGATGGACGTCCGGTGACGGCTGCCCTGGGCAAAGAGGCTCCTGGGGGCCGGAGTCGTCACACGTGTGATCTGGGAGGCGTCACACGGGGGTTTCACTCCTCGCCCATCCGTGAAGAGCCCTGCGGCACGGACGCTGTGCCGGAGGACGCATTCGGTCAGAAGGGAGCTCACTTTGAGAAGAAATCAAGAGCCTCCACATTTACAAACCAAACCCTCTCAGCAGAAGCTAAAACGGGGGAGACGACCCCACTCACACCATCACCAGGACCTCAGCCGAAAGGCACAGCCTGAATCTGACAAGAAACGTCCAAACTCCTTGAAGAAAACTCAGAAACACTCCCAAAGGCACAGAGGGGAGTGGGACACGCGGTGCCGCACACGGGACTCTGACCGTCGTGAGGACCAGAGACGTCCCCCCCGCCGTCCACTCGTGACGTAACGCGACCCCAGTGAAATGCCACCAGGTGTGCTTTCAGGAACAGGAGCTGGTCGAGTGCATTTAGGACAAACCAGCGAAACAGCAAAACGGCACAATTCGCAGCACAAAGAGCAGGAAGCCGGTGAAAGAGGAGAGCGAGGGCCGGGCCGGCCCTCCCAGCCGCCGAGACGAGTGGGGAGCCTCTGATTCAGGCGGCGGGGGCTCGACCCCCATGGAGCAGACGGCCAGAAATAGACCCAAGCACAACGGGGCTGGACTTGAAGGCAGAAGTGGCCCCGGTCACGGGGCGAAGCCGGACGTGTCCGCCCCGCGGCGGAAGAGGAGCCCAAATCCTATTGTCACGTCACGGTCCAGGGCTGACTCCAGAGGGGTCAGGGGTCCACATGTGCGGTGTGAAACTACACCAGGGCTGGAAGAAAGCGTGGGTGAATGCCCCCAGAACCTGGGCGTGCCATGCAAGTATTGTGCACCTGCTGTATACAGCAGGCAGGTATCGGAGCCGACTCTGCACAGCAAGTATGTATCGCCCGCCTGCTGTCCATACTAAGAAGGTGCTGAGCACCTGCTCTGCACAGCAAGCACACATTTGGCACCTACTGCATACAGCAAAGCGCACGTGGAGCACCTGCTGTGTGCAGCCTAAAACTCCACCACAGCCAAAAAATAAAAAAAAAAGTTAATAGACAAAGGGCCATCGGGATGGAAATCTGTGTCAGAAAGAGTTGAAGTCCTCCAGCTGGAATTGCTGAAAACAACAGAAAGGCCCGAAGGCCTGCAGAAAAACAGCAAAAGTCATGACAGGTCGCAGAGAAACGCAAATAAAACAGCTCTGAGGGGCCGGCGGTGCTGGGGGTTGGCCTGAGGCTCCTCCCGCAACGCGCAGCCCACTCCGGGGGACCCAATGCCTGGCGTCCGGATCCGGGGCAGGCAGCTGAGCGAGGGGCCCACACCCCCAAGCGTGCACCCTGGTTTCGTGTTAAAGAGGAGACGGGGGACACGGCGGGCAGAGGGCCGGACGGAAGCCGGGAAACCTCTGAACACGGAGCCGTGTGGACAGCTACGTAACGGCCAAATACAGGGCTGGGCGGGGGGAGATGGCCCACGGGCACCCGTGTCCTTTGGGGGATAGGAGTGTAGGCAATGGTGGTGGCTGCACCACTCTGACTGCGCTAAAACCCGCTGAGTTTTACGCATGTTCTGGTCTGTGAGGTCTGTCTATGAATGAAGGAATGAATGAATGAATGAATGAATGAACGAACGAGTGAAAATTATCAAACACAGTGAAGTCAGTGCCCCCCAGGAAGAAGCCTCAGAGCCCCACCCCCCCCCCGACCCCGGGCCTGTGTCCCAGCCGCGCGCTCCCCTGGGGCCCACAGGCTCACCCCCAGCCGCCTCCCCGCTCCATCCTTCTGAGCCGCCCCCTCAGGCACCACTGTGGCCTCAGTCCTTCCTGCTCTGCCCAGAGGCCGCGCCTCACCTCGCGCAGCGGCCCGCTCAGCTCGCCCAGGATGCTGTCCTCGTCGAACATCTTGCCCTGGTAGCGGTGCTCATAGTAGTCGTGGATCTTCTGGCGGAAGTCGGCGGGCAGCTTGTGGAAGGACATGTACTGCTCCACTTGCTTGTACTGTAAGGGGGGGGGGGCCGCGTCAGCATCCCCGCTGGGACCCCCGACCACAGCGACAGACCCAGGATGCCCGGCTCCATTGGACGTCAGACACACAGGCAACGAGTTTGGCGTGGCGTGGGGACGGGCCAACGTGAAAGGTCACTCCCGCGTCCTGAGTTTTATCTGGCAACCCCCCCCGGGGCCCCAGGCCCTCAGAGGGGTCCCCCGAGATGCTGGACTCTGTCCCAGAGACCCCAGTCTCGGCCGCTGGCCCCAGCCCCCCTCCCGATGACCTTTCTAGAAACCGCCGCTCAACCCCTCTGAGCAGGGTGGGGGTGCCAGGCCCTGCTGTCTCCAGGACGGTGCCCCAGGGGGGCCCCGGCCCCGCTTCCGCCCCGGCCACAGCTGCCCTGAGCTCAGCGGAACCCGTGACGGCGGGCGGGTGGCGGCACCAGCTCCTGTTTGGGTGCGAGGCCCGCGGCTTCCGGACAGCCGGGGCGCTGGCACCGGGCCCAGCTGACCCGGCCGACCCGGCTGGCACTGCGGGGGGGCTCGCGGCTGCCCAGCCAGGCTGGCGAGGGGGCAGTGGGGCGGGACAGACGGGGCAGCGTCTGGCAGGGGAGCCCAAGCTCACCCTGGGCCTTACGGAGGGGAAACTGAGGCACAGAGGGGAGAGTGAAGCTAGGCTCAATGCTCGCTCTCCCTCGGCCCTTCTCGGCCCCCAGCCCCAGGACTAGCCCCATGGAGGCCCCCCACCCCGAGGACAGATCCGAGAGGCCCGGCATCCTCGCTTCCCCGAGGCTTCCCCTGGGGCCCAGCCGCGTGGTGTGTCCTCCAGCCACCCTGCTGGGCGCTTCCCCGTCCCAGCCCCTCGTGAGCCGGCCCAGAGACCCCCGCGAGAGCCCCACCTCCTACAGAGGTGCCCCCTGTGCCTTCTGCCCCAGGGTGACGCCCCTGGCCTGGCCCCGTCCCGTTCTGACCCCCTCACTCCTGTCTCCCTCCTGGGCTTCCACCCCCCTCAGGACCTGGAAGGATGGCGGGGTGGCCTCCCCAAACCCCCAGACCCGGGGCAGGGCCACGCCTCCCCTCTCAGACCTTCTCCTGGTACTGGCGCCGCGAGGAGTCCAGCGACTGGATGAGGGCCGTGGCGTGGCCGATGAACATGGCGTAGCAGGTGGCGCCCACGATCATGCTCAGCATCGTCAGCCAGATGTCCGTCATGCTCTCAGGCGCCTGCCGCCCGTACCCGATGCAGAGCATGTGGCTCATGGCCTTGAAGAGCGCGAAGGAGTAGAGCTCGCTCCACGAGTGGTTCTGCAAGGCCGCGGGGGAGGGGGGCGGGTGGGTAGGGGCTCACGGCCCCCAGGGAGCCACCCGACCCCAAGGGCCCCGCCTGCCCATCCTCCCCCGGGCACCCGAGGTGGTGAGTTCCCCGTGTCCAAAGGTAACCGAGAGAAACTGAGACTCAGGCAGGTGACAGGATGTGTGCATGTCACAGCGAGCGAGCGGCAGGGGCAGGTCTGAAGCCGCCTCCTCACTCCACTCTTGGGGAAACTGAGGCTCAGAAGGGCCACAGTCTGGCCCTGGGGGCTCAGGAGCCCCCCCCCCCCCCCCCTCTCAGCCTCTCATCAGAGTGTCTGTGAGGCTGAGAGCATGTAGAAGTTCCAAGGATCCCCAGGGGCGGTGAGCTGGGGACACTGGGATCGGGCCAGAGGGCCCGGGAGGACCCCCTGCCAGTCCTCGGTTGACCCGGCCGTGGGAGGGGTGGCGGGGCCCCATTCAGGAAACAGCACAGCAGGCCCGCGTGTCCGCCAGACAATGAGCCGCCTCAGCCGGCAGCTGTGCCAGGCGCCGGGCGGGCGCCCTCTGCCGCTCCGCGCCCACCAGCGCCCACCTGCTCTGTGCGTGACTCCACGCACATCGCATGCCCCCCCCACCCCAGACGCACCCAGTGGGCGGGAGAAAGTCTCCCCGTGGTGCCCACCCGACTTTAACGCCTGCCCGCACCCAGGCGCTGGGCCTCCCTCCATCGATTTTTATTTCTGGCCCATGAGGCACTTTCCCACTGGAGGGTCAGGACATAAAACGGTCTTTTAAATAAATGCACGTGAATAAAAAAGTGGAGGCGACCTGGTAAAAAAAGTAACGGGACGATGTCATCCCTGGTGACACAGCCGTCGCGGTCAAGGACGTGCGTCTCATTGGTCTGGGGTCTGAGAGGCTCAAAGTGGGGACCGGAGCCGCGAGGGGCCCTGATGGGGGGTTTCAGGCGTTGCGCACTCCTGTGGGAGCGCTGGGGTCTGAGCCGGGGCCTCAGTTTCCCTGTCTGCGCGGCGGGCCGGGGCGCCGGCGGGCGGGCGGGCTCACCACCATGCCATTGATGGACACCCAGCAGTTGCGGGGGAAGTCCTGCAGCATCGGCACCAGAAACTGCAGGCAGCCGTCCCAGTGGCACAGCAGCAGCATCATGCTGATGAGGTTGCAGATGCGCATGACCGCGCTCGCCAGGTCGTAGGTCATGTGGAAGATCTGGGGGCGGAGGGGCCGGCGTGAGGGTCCCGCAGACACCCCGACAGCGGGAAGCGGGAGGAAGACGCTCCCCCCCGCTCCCCGACAAGGGGACCCACATTCCCCCCAGCAGCGCTCTGAGAGGCGCCCCCGTCGCACGGCGACCCTCACGCGGCCCGTGCGGCCCCTGCTCCCGGGAGGCCCAGCTGCTTCTGGTGGATGAAACGTCCTAGAGCAGACACGTGGCCCCTGCCCAGCCCGCCGCCCACCCTCTCTCTCTGGACCCCCTCGTGCCCACTCGCTTCCCCCTGGAGCCTTGTCCCGCCCTGGAAACTGAGGGCGACATCGCTGGGCACAGGCGGCAGGAGGTGGGTCCCGACTTGGGGGAGAGGAGCGTGACTTCGCTTCCCTGAGCCTCAGTTTCCCCATTGCCAACGGACTATGGATTCCTCCTCTCAAGGACAGAATGAAGAGAAGGGGCACGGATGCGTCGAGGGTCAGCACTGTGCTCTGGGTGACCCCACCCTGCGGATCTGCCCCGTAGGGACCCCTGTGACCCCACCCCGTGGCCCCCCCATGACTCTGCTCCTGTGCCTGTCACAGGGTTTATCTTCTCCCTGGGGACACAGCCCTGGACCCTCGGAGCCCGGAGCAGAGCCACCATCACGGCCCCGCCCCCACACCACGGGCCCCGCCCCCACACCCACAGCCACGCTTCCTGCACCCATCAAAGTCCCTCCACCGCATCCCTGGCCATGCCCCCTGCGCACACCACAGCCCCGCCCCACCCATGGCCACGCCCCCGTATCATGTCCACGCCCCCTGCGCCCATCAAGCCCTCATCACACATCCGTGGCCCCGCCCCATCCCCGTGGCCCCGCCCATCCCAGTGGCCCCGCCCCCGTATCGTGTCCACGCCCCCTGTGCCCATCAAGCCCTCATCCCACATCCGTGGCCCCGCCCTATCCCCGTGGCCCCGCCCCCTGTGCACATCAAGCTCTCATCGCACATCCGTGGCCCCGCCCCGTCCCCGTGGCCCCGCCCCCGTATCGTGTCCCCACCCCCTGCGTCCATCAAACCCTAATCCCAATCCGTGGCCCCGCCCCGTCCCCGTGGCCCCGCCCCCTGTGCCCCGGCCCCGCCCCGGGCCGCCCTCACCTCCTCCCACTGGTGGATGTAGCGGATGAGGCGCGACAGGCGCAGCAGGCGCAGCAGACTGAGGATCTTGGTGAAGCGCACGATGCGCAGGGCGCGCGCCGTCTTGTAGACCTCGGAGTCGATGCCCTTCTCCACGATGAGAAAGATGTAGTCCACGGGGATGGAGGACACGAAGTCCACCACGAACCACGTGCGCAGGTACTTCTTCTTGATCTTCTCGGGGTCCAGGATGATCTCCGTGTTGTCCTCGATCACGATGCCCGTGCGGAAGTTCAGCACCAGGTCCATGAGGAAGAACGTGTCCGAGACCACGTTGAACACGATCCACGGGGCCGTGGTCTCGTCCTTGAAGAAGGTGATGCCCACGGGGATGATGATGAGGTTCCCCACCATGAAGAGCAGCATGGTGAAGTCCCAGTAGAACCTGTGGGGAGGCGGGCCGTCACTGCTCTGCGCCTTTGCCCTCGTGGTGACCCCTGCGGACCGCCGTCTCCACCGGCACATGTGCCTTCGAGGACCAGCCCGGGTCGTCCCTCCTCCTGCAAAGCCAAGACTTCGGCCTGGCTCACGGCTGGCGTGGACCTCGCCTCCAGGAAGCCCTCCCACGCCTAAGACAGCACCCAACTCACCCCACTGCCCGCTGGGTTTCCCCAGCCCGGGTCCCTCCCGCTGGCCCAGTCCTGGCACAAGTCGGCATCCAGAAAACATTAGGGAGAAGGAGAAAGGAGGCAGCAGAGAGGAGCTGGGCGTGGAGAGGGCATGTGGAGCGTTGGGCCTGCTGGGCAGCAGGCGCGGTGGGGACATGGGGGCCAGAGAGGGCAGGGTGGGAGCTGGATGTGCACAGCCCGATGTCCAGGGCTGGGGGGTCCCAACGCCGTCCCACGCGGCCGAGCTTCCACGTGGGGCACTGGAAGGCTGAGGGGAGGGGTCTGGCTGTTTCCATTTCAGGAAGCAATCCTGGGGGCCAGACACAGGGAGGAGGCGGGGCGCCCGTCCAGGAGGGAGGAAGAGAGCTTGGTAGGGACCTGAGCGATACACCCAGGACGATACACGTCCCCGAGGTCGGTTCCAAAACCCCGCCTGGGAAGCGCTCTCAGAGAAAGGCCCGGTCATTCAAAAAATACCTGCTGACGGCCGGGCACGGTGTTCTGAATAAAGCTCGTTCCCAGGAGGACATACGGACGCAGCAAAAGGCCACAGGGACAGACACCCGGCCCCATAGCAACCGAGCAAACGCACATCAAACCGGCTCCGAGGGAGGACTGCCTGTCGGTTCCTCAAAAAGTTAAACAGAATCATCATCTGACGCTGCGGTCCAGCTCCCAGGACCCGAGAGCCGGGACTCGAACAAGCACCTGTACCCAGGCGCCCACAGCAGCGCCAGACGGTGGACACACCCAAAGGTCCCTCAGTGGGTGAAGAGACGCACACATGAGTCCACCCACACGCTGGACTATTATGCAGCCATGAAGAGGAGCGAGGCCCTGACACGGCTGCACGTGGAGGGACCTGCACCCACGACGCTCAGGGAGAGAAGCAGACACAGAAGGACACACGGCGTGGGACCCCATGGACGGGAAACATCCAGAACAGGCAGATCCACAGACAGAGAGCGGGCTCGTGGGGGCCAGGGGCTGGGGGGGGGGTGGGGTGGGAATGGGAGTTTCTGCTTGGGAAGATGAGAAAGTTCTGGAAATGGATCGGCCGATGGTTGCACAACAATGTAATTATACTTAATGCCACTCAACTGTGCACTTTTAAGTTGTTAACTGCTGAATTTCATGTTATATATATGTTAACACTGTAAAAAAGACCCTGGGGGGCTGGGGGTCTCCTGAGGAGCAAGTGCCCCAGGTTGGAGGTCTGAACCCACACGCCCGTCTAGGTTCAAGTAAAGGAGGGCTCGAATTCTGAACAGAGTCATTTATTTGATTTTGCCCCTGACTTTGCAGAGACACCCACCCCGGATCACGTCAGCCCACTCAGCTCTCTTGAGAGTTTCCTCCTCCCGTAGGCCCGGCTCCCTCCCCGTCACGGCCGGAGTCCCCACGTCCACTTAGAGAAGGCTCCATCCCACATGGGCAGACAGGGCCTGGACGGACCTCAAAGGCTGCCACTCCTGGGCCTCTCCTCTCGCATGAACAGAAGAAGAGACTGAGGTTCCAAGGGGCTGGAGAGACTCGCCCAAATTAGCACAAGTAAATAAAAAGCCGCAAATCCAGTGCTGGCCTCAGTGAGCTCCCTATTTTGGGAGCCGCTGTGAATTGGCTCTTTCTGGACGGCCCTGCGAGGGAAGAGCTATTAAACGCCACGCCTGCCTGGTGACCCAGGCGTTCCACTTCGGGGAATTGAGCCCAAGGAAACTGTCCAAGAGGAAGAGAAAAAAATTAAAAAGCGATTTGTACCAAGATGTTCACAGCGGCTCGGTCTGCAACAGCCAGAGCCTGGAAGGGACCCAGCGTCTGACACCAGGGAGGCAGCAGCCAGACTGGGCTGACACCCAGCTCTCCTGCCCTCGGGCAGGCGTGACCTTGGGCAAGTGCCTCCAGCCTCTGGGAACCTCAGTCTCTTCTTCTATCCATCTGGGGGGAGCCCAGGGAGTGGCAGCCTTGGAGGGTCCCCCTGAGGCTGCCCGGCCCACCCGTGATGAGCGGCCTCGGGGGGCCTCACCACCATGGGGAGGGAGCTGCAAAACCCGCCCGGGGTGGATGAAGACCTTGAGAGCTAGACGGGGCCACGTGACCCGGGGGTGCGTGTGAAGGGCAAAATCAAATGACTGCTGGAAATTCGACCCCTCCTTTGCCTGAATCTAGACGAACTGTGGGGCTCAGACTCCGGTGCTGGGGCATCTGCTCATCCTCCAGAGCCCCAGGGCCCAGCATCCGACGGGACTGGGGGTCCCACCTGCCTGCTGGCCCCGCTCCCCGTCCCCAACCCCTAGGGCATCCGCTGCACAGCTAATCCTGCCCTGAGTCCTCTCTGGACTGAGACCTGACTCCCTCCTTCATGGCACACGACCAAGCAAGCAGGAAAGAGTAACTGAGAAGGCCGGGGCGCCTAGAAACCACGGGGGGGATAGCTAGAAACCACCATGGGGGTCCTAGAAACCACCAGGGAGCCAGAGACCATGGGGGTGACTAGAAACCACCAGGGGCCCACGGCGGGGGGGGGGGGGGGGGGGGCGAGGCGCAACCGCGGGGGGGGGCCGGGGGGGGGGGGGGGGAGGACAGCTAGAAACCACCAGGGGGCCTAGAAACAAGGGGGGTCTAGAAACCACTGAGGTGGGGGTGTCCTAGAAACCACCAAGAGGGCCTAAAAACAATCTAAATGGCCACAGAGCTGAGGGCATACTTGACGGTCTCCCCTTCTATCCTTGGGGTGGGGTGAAGGAGGGGCAGGCACCACTTCCCCACTGACAGACCGGAGCAGTGGCCCAGCCCGGGAGTGAGGACGAAGAACTGAGACCCAGGCCCGCAGCCCCCAGGGCCCGCCCCGTGTCCACTGCCCCCACTGTCCGGGGAACGGCCCCTGCAGGCCGGAGGCCCAGCCCCCTCCCCCCGCCGTCACGTGGTGCGGCCTGTCTTCCAGGCGGGTGGCGTCCCCGGGCTCAGAGCAGCCGGTGCAGAGGACAGGGGACCAGGGCGGGGCTGAGGGGCAGGACGGCCCAGCGCATCCCCGGGGCATCCCGCCAGCTCCAATGGGGAGACCCCCCCCCACCCGGCCTGGGGCCCTGACCCTCGTCCCTCCAGCCAGCCTGGTCCCCCTGGAAGGGGCAGGAGGAGGAAGAGGGGAAACTGAGGCCTGGGGCAGAGGGTCCAGGTAGGGGACGGAGCAGCCTCCCACGTTGGGCTGCCCCAGGGGCCACGGGGGACACAGTCAGGCAGCAGCAGGGGCCTGGCGCACAGTCAGCCCGCGGCTGCCAGCCTCTCCCTTGTCAGACCCCGGCTGGGACCAAGGAGCAGCCGCTCAGCCGTCCCGGGGGATGCTCAGCAAGAACATCAGACAGAGAAACTGAGGCACGGCAAGTGTTATGTGACAGAACCCAGGCGGCCAGACTTCCAGGCTGGAGCTCAGGCCATGGGGTCACCTTCCTGCTTCTGGCACTCAGGGCCCCTTGCTTTGAAGTTCCCGAGGTGACAAGTGCCCCGTTCCTCCAGGACAGAGCGGGCGGCGCCAGACGAGGGCCAGGGGGTCTTTGCCCCCCACCCCTGGGCAGGGGCATCCTGGGAGCTCGGCCAAGGCCCCACGGCCGGTGGTCAGGGACACTGTGGGCAAGGGCGGCCGGCTCCCTCCTCACAGGACCGAGGGGCGAGAAGCCAGAACCGGGCAGGAAGCAGTGGGAATTACGTTCAGCAAATCCGCGGGATCAGGGGCCGAAGTGGGCGATTAAGGGTGATCAGGGATGGAGGGTCAGGGCCGAGCCCTCGGATATGGAGTCACGGATCCCAGCCGGCGTCAGGGCTTATGAAAGGGACACTCTCGCCGGGGAAGAGGCCAGATTCCCAGGCGATCCCAAAACGGGGCAGGCCGTGGGGCCGATTGTGCGCTGGGCCCAGAGGACACGCGGTGACCGGACCAACCTGGGGGCCCAGCCGGGGTCGTGGGACGGACGTCCCACACAGACAGATAAATGGACGGAATGCTTCACAGGGGGCCCTTTAGCCGGGGTGGGCACGGAGGGCTTCTTGGAGGAGGCGGCATTTGGGCGGATGATGGAGAAGGAGCCGATTGGTGCAGTTCGCTGCAGAAGGAACAGCAGGTGCCAGGGTCCCGTGGCTGCTGTGGGGCTTCCCGGTGCAAGGCCAGCGGGCGGTCGGGACTGGAGTAGAGGGAGTGAAGGGAGGTGAGAGGAGATGAGGGAGGGTGTGGGGCCTCCGGGACCACGGTGGGAGGTTTCAGGCGAGAGGGAAGCTGCTGGCAGCGGGGGTTCAGGAAGGGGGCCGAGGGTGGCATCCAGGCAGGAGACGGATGGCCTCTGCGGGTTGGATGTGGGGTGGGTTCGCTGACGGGGTCGGTGCAGCAGGGTGCAGCTGAGCAAGTGGGTGGCCTGAGGGACCCCCGGAGCAGCCCCGGAGCCCCTGGGCCGTGAGGGGGCTGGGGGACGTGAAGGTTTTCAGGTGGGAGATTCAGGGACCAGAAATTCCAGATTCTGGCGGGAAGCCCCCGGAGAGAGGAAGGAGCCCCGGCCGGACCCTTCGCACGGACCACAGAGCGTCCTGGGCCTCCCGCCTGGGAAACGGGTTTGTCCACGGCCCCCCCGCTCGGAGCGCCTGGCTGCCGGGTCCAGAGTCACCCTCGACCCCGCCCCCCAGCCCCGACTCTGGATAATGCTGGTTTAGTCCCGTGAGCTGACACGTGGATTTGCTGAGCCCCATCCTGCTCCCCCGCTGATCCGCCGGGCCAGCTGGGTGGGGGGGACACGGGCTCTGGTCCCGTCGTCAGTTCTTCAAGCCGGCCCCCCTCCACCGTCCCAGTCCCCCGGGGGCCCCAGAGGATGGGACACAGATACAGGGCAGCATCTGGGGCCAGAAAAGAGACCGGCTCCTCTCTCGGCCCTCAGGCCTCCCCGGGAGGACGCACCCGCAGCAGGAGAGACTCGGGTCGGACCCCAGAGGCACTTACAGCCTCAGGAGCCGGTGAAGAGCCAGCCGCCCACCCTCTCGCTCTAGGGAGACTGGGAGCTCCTGAGGGAAAACCCCAGACCCACCAGGGCCCCCCCCGACCTCCAGGTCACTCCCATGACGACCAGCCGAGGAGGCGGTGGGAAGCGGCAGGAGAAGCCGACAACCCATCCCCCCACACCCCACCACCTCCTGCTTCACCACCTCAGACTCGGTACGTTCGAGCCCGTCTGGCCCCCAGAATCAGGGCCACCCGGGTGAAGGGAGCGGGAATTAACTACATTTACTTTTTAAATTATTTTGGGGCAGACGCAGAAGGCCCCAGGCGCTCCGCGAGGCCCACTGCCCTCCTTCATCCGTTGGTTTTCACGTTTGTCCCCAAAGAAGGAAAGTCAAACCTCCTGATCCCAACCCTCCCCTCTGTGCCTGGAACTCGCGCCTCGGCCGCCCGCCCGCTCCAGGGTCGCCTCCCAAGACGGCTGCGTGTGAGCCGCGGCCCCGCTGTGCTGGTGCGGGAACAGCCTCAGGCGAGCCCCGGCTGGTCCAGAGCCGCCCGGGACACGAGGCCGCGAGCTGACCCGCCTCCGCCCAGCACCCCACGTGCCTGTCGCCTGGTCCCCAGACACGTCCGGGGCCCCCGTGTGGCCCGGCCCCGGGGAGGGACGGGGACCTCGACAGGCCGTGAGCCCGTGGCCGGGCCGGGAGGCAGGTGAGCAGCGCTGAGCAGCAAGGCCACTGGGGAGGGAGTGCGGGCGGGCGGGCGGGCAGTGTGGGCACCAGATGGGGCCATGCCGACGGGCAGGCAGGGCCGGCCTGGGGAGGCGACCCGGGAGCCGGAGGGGGGAGGGCAGGCATTGGGAGGATGGGGTGCAAAGGCTCGAGCTCCACGGACGGGGAGCAGAAAGGGGGTGAGATCTGAGGCCCGGAGAGATGCTGGCATGCACCTCCCCCTCATAGTGCCGCATTTGGGGAAACCGAGGCAGCGAGGCCCAGCGGGGACTGGAGGCCAGGCCCAGGCAGCACAGGTCTCTCTGCAGACCGCCCAGGACACTGTCCCCAGCGCAGCCGGCCCCACGCACTCCTGCCTCCTGGCCTTGGCCCAGCTGTTCTCTGGCCCCCCCACCTGGGGACACCTCCCTCTGCCCAGGTCCATTTGTCAAGAGCCTCCCTCCCTGGGGCCTCTGCAAACACAGAGGGCGGCACGGCCAGGGCTGTTCCAGGCCACCAACATTAACTGTCCCATTCTTGGTGCCAGGCGGGTGCCAGGCCCGTGCGCACGGGACGGGCTCCACAGGCAACAGAGTCACAGCTCGGGGAGTGGAGCCGCAGCGCGCCCGGGCGGGACCTGGGGGCCTGGGGCTCCCTCTCCACCCCCCTCCCTTGTCAATCGCATGCGGTGGGCAGATACGGGCCCCAACGGGACGGTGGTGAGCACAAGGGGAAGCAATCGTGGAAAAACAGACCCGCAGGCTCCATGCTGGGTTTCTAAACACGAACACACACACGCAAACATAGAGATGACCCACAGCCCGGGCCCGGGCGCCCCTGACATCTTGAACGATCCCCAGAATGCCTATTTCCTCCCATTCTTCTTGGCCTGGACAGGACCTGGCCAGAGGCCAGGCTGCCTGGTGGTCAAGAGAGTGGACACTGGGGCCTGCAGGCCAGGTGTGACTCCCCCATCTGCCCCTGATGAGCTGTGTGGCTTTGGGCAGGTGACTTTACCTCTCTGTGCCCCCCTTTCCTGACATGAGGATTAATCGACATTGGTCAGGTGCTCTGACAGCGCCCGGCCCAGGGTGGGTTTAGGAAGTGTTGCTTCGGTCGGGTGCTTGGGGTCTGCCCCTGTATCAAATGAAGGGTCTGGGGGGGGGCACAGTTCCCGAAACACGGGGGCTTGTGGAGGCCCTGCTGCACCCCAGCTTGGCGACACCTTAAGTTTTTAATTTGACTGTGGCTCCCCTAGTCCCAGCTACTACGGCCCACACTGGCCCCGGCTTGCTCCCCTCTATTTTACCCGTCATCTGTGCAGCCGGACCGCATGGCCTGCCCAGGGTCCCATGGTGGCTGCTCACTGGGGGCCACAGGACGGGGAGGCCCAACACCTCCTCCGGGCAGCCCTCACCCCAGGCCACACACAACCCCCTCTGCAGCCAAGAGGAAGCCCGGGGCCTCCCACCACCCAGGGGACGCTGCAGGCAGACACGCCGGAGGGGACGGGGGGAATGGCTACCTTCTGCAGCCCCTCCCCCTGCCCAGCATGTCACTGAAGTCCCTGCCCAGCCAGCTGGCACTAGCTGTCCATTCACAGTGGGGCCAGGCAGGCCGGGAAGCCTGGGACTCGAGTCTGTCCGCATCTCACGCACCGAGATGCTCTCCCGGCCTGGACTGTCGACAGAGGAACGCTGAGCCATCTGGGCCTCCCCCCGGGGCCCCTGGAACCTTGGCCTCTCCCACAACCTGAGCCAGTGGTCAAGCCAGTCCAGCATCCACCTCCCAGGGGAGGGCTGAGGGCTGAGGGCTGAGAGGTTGGAATCCCAGACTTCCTTCCAGCCTCTGTCCCCGACTCTGTGCCCTGGGCCTCAGTTTCCTTGTTTGTCAAGCACTGGGGCTTGGGGAAGGGCCAAGGAAGGGGAGAGCCCACAGCCCCTTTCCCTGCTCTGGGGACCCAGAAGCCAGTGGGGTCGCGGACCGGGCTCCGGCCCAGGGGACGCGGCTGCTGTCCGCGGTGCTGAAACCGCGCCCGGCGGAGAGACGGACCCGGCGGCGGCGGGACCCACAGCGCCCAGCTCCCCGGACACACATCCCCCACGTACACAGCTCGCCCCCACTGCCCGCCGAAGCACACCCGCCCGGGCACACACACGCTCACACACCCCATCTCTCTCCAGCACACACCAGTGACCCATCCCGCAGACACACCCCTAGCGACACGCCTCCCCCCCTCGCTCGGCCCTCACCCCTAGGACCCCCGCCCCCCGCGGTCACATGCCCGTGACCACACACACGGCCTGCAGTGATCCGCACCGTTCGCACTCGCAGGCCATGCGCGCGCCCAGGAGCCAGAACCGCAAACACACACAGCCCGTGACCTGTGCCGGGCCTCGCTCTGAGCCCTTCCGCGCATCCACCGGCTTAATCCACATCAGCATCCACACACCCACTGACACATGGGCACACCACCCGGCGCTGGGCTGACGCGGCTCAGAGAAGACATAGCGCCGGGGCCTCTCGGTGCCCCCTCCTCACGCGGTGTCCAGGCCCGGGGACCTGGGACGCGCCTGGCTGCGGCGCGGGGCGCAGGTGGCGACCGTGGGAGGGGGCCGTGTTCGCTTAACCCCTTCGCCGCCAGCCTCTCCGGGCGCGTCCTTCCACTCCGGGCGCCCTTCCTTCCCTCCTCCCTCCTTCCGCGCCGCCGCCTCCTGGGCGCTCACGTTCCCCTCTATTCGTCCTCTCCGCCCCTGCGCCCTCAGACCCCGGTCCTGCGGCCCGTGACGTGCGCCCACCCCGCGGGGCGGGGGATGTCAGGTGCGCGGGAGGGGGCGCGCCGGGGTCACGGCGGCAACCCGCGCGCGCCTCCCAGCGCCCCTCCAAGGGCGGAGCCCCGCGCGCCCAGGTCATTCCGGGGCGGGTCCCGGACGCGCCTGAGGTCACCAGGGGGCCCCTAGGTCACCCGCGGGGCGCGCCGCCCCGCCCTGCGAGGCTCTCCAAGGACGGCCACCGTGCGCGCCCGCTCGCCGCGCCCCCCGCGGCGCCGCACCTGAAGTCGCTGTAGGGGTGGATGATCCAGGCCCCCGCCGACTTGACGCGCTCCTGCTCGCGCTCCACCGCCTTCTGGCTGCCGAACATCCGCAGCGAGAACTTGTTGACGCCGGGCTGCAGGAGCGCGCCGAACTGGCGCTGCATGAAGCTGGCCTGGCTGCCGTGCGGCTCCCCCGCCGGGCCCGCCTCCTCGCTGCCCGCCTCGTCCGCCGGCCCCGGGCCCGCGCCCGCCCCGCGGCACGAGAACGACACCTTGGGGCCCCGCGCCGGGCCCTCGGGCCCCGCGGGGCTGCACTGCGGCTCGCCGCGCCCGCACTCGCCGTTCGGGCTGCCCTTGGCCGTGCTGGCCGCGCCCGGGGTGCCCGGCCGGCCGCACGAGCTGTCGCGGCTGCGG
>NC_060280.1:97234753-97246446 GCF_021613505.1 Equus quagga
CCGCCCGCGCCCCGCCCCGCCCCGCCCGCTCCGCGCGCGCCCGGGAAACTGAGGCCCGGGGCCGGGGACGGCCCAAGGTCACGCGGCCCCAGGCCTTGGAGACACGCGCGGGCCTCGCCCCAGGAGGGGAAACTGAGGCCCGCGAAGCGGAAGGACGCGCCCAAGGTCAGCGGGCCCGGCCTCTGCGCGCGTCCTTGGCGAGGGGCCTGTCCCCGCGCTCGTCGCCTCCGTCCGAGGGCACAGCGGGCGGTGCCGCTGACGCCGGGCTCGGAGACGCGGGCCGCCCCCGCCGCCTCCTTCCTTTCTATAGGTTTGAGAATTTCCATAATAAAAGGACGATTTTAGAGGCCGCCGGAGTCCTGGCTTTGTCCCTTGAAGGCCCCGGACCGAGGCCTCGTGTGGGGAGGGGCAGAGTGGGGTCCGCGCGCGCGAGTCTCCGGCTCCCACGGTCGCCCCCTCTCCCCACCTCCTGCTCACGAGGACAGGCCGACGAGAGGAGCCCCCCCAGGGTGCTGGCGACCCCTGCCTCGAGCAGTGAGGGCAGGGCGTCTCCTGTAAGGGGGTGGGCTTTAAAGTGGGGAAGTGCCCAGGGTCACAGGTCCCACCCCCCCCCCCCCGCCCCATTTCTCTGGCCCCTGGGCTCAGGCCCCCAGCTCTGGGAAGACCCCCTCAGGCTCTTCTTCTGGGCTGGAGCCAGCTTGAGGGTGATTCTTGGTGTCAGGTGACATTGGGGACTCTGTCCTTAGCCCCAGTCCCCACCCCAGCTGTACCAGAGAGTGGGAGGTGTCCTTAGGGGAGGGTGGTGGGGAGACAGACGGAGGAGAGAGAGGAGGCCTGCAGGACGGTAGGAGGGGCTTCCTGGGACCCTTCAGCCTCACAGCACCTTTCTGCCTGAGGTCCTGGCGGTGCCAGGGCCCTGAGCCTGAGATGGACGACTCCCTGCACACAGTAGGTCTTCAACAGCGATTAAGGGATGGGCCCATCTGGACAATGGGAGGCTGAGCCAGGCCATCTCGCACACCCCGCCAGCCTGGCCAGAGCCGTGGAGATTCGGCGCCCCCACCAGGCAGGTCTGGCCTCCTCCCAGGGTGCCACCTCTGCCGTGCCCTCCACCAGACCCGCAGCCAGACAGGCAGGCAGGGCCGCTGCCGGTCCGTGGTGGCGAGCGGCTGGGCGGGCAGCAGCGTTGGCTGTACCAGGCTGGGCCCGCCCCAGGCAGATGTGTGTTCCAGCTGAAGGGGGACCTTTCATGCTCACCCTGGGAAGATGTCAGTCCGGGCAGGCGGCCAGGGCCCTGGGGCTCGTGGCTGAGAGCGGGGAGGCGGACCCGCGGCCCAGCCTGAGGGCCCACCACGCCTGGTGGCGGAGAGGCAGACACAGCCCTCCTCCAGGGGCCTGGCCTGGGCCTAAAGGCAGAGGACTCGGCGACCTGGGGACCCAGGCCACTCTGAGCCTGGGGGCCTCGTCCCCAGGTCCTGAGCACTGCTCCCCCACAGGCTGCAGCCGTCTCTCCCACCCGCTCTCACCCCTCGTCCAGGCCAGGCGTTCGTTCATTCCCTCATTCATTCAACAAGGACTTACTAAGCACCTGCTCAGGGGCTGGGATTCAGAAGGGAACCTAACGGTGCTGAGAGCCGCACAGAAGAGACAAAGGACCAGCACGGCACACGTGACGTTTAGTAGGGGGCACATCCTCCCTTAGAAGGTGGTACAGGCTACATGACTCAGAGCCGGGAGAGGGGATGAGGAGGTGCTGGGGGCAAAGTCCGGGGGGCCTCTCGGAGGAGGAGATGTCTGTGTGAAGACCTGAAGGCAGGGAGGGATGGTGTCCTGTGGACACCTGCAGGAAGAGTATCCTGCAAGCAGCAGAGCCTGTGCAAAGGCCCTGAGGCAGGACAGTGCCCAGCTGTGTGAGAAAGGATGCTGAGGATCCAGGGGTGGGTGTTGGGGAGGGGGACACCCAGAGACAGCAGGTGGGCCTCGACTGTGTGCACAGGTTAAAACTGACTCAGTTGGGGGCCGGCCTGGTGGCACAGCAGTTAAGTTTGCACGTTCCCCTTTGGGGGCCCGGGGTTTGCTGGATCCTGGGTGCGGACATGACACCGCCTGTCAAGCCATGCTGTGGCAGGCATCCCACATATAAAGTAGAGAAAGATGGGCATGGATGTGAGCTCAGGGCCAGTCTTCCTCAGCAGAAAGAGAATTGGTGGCAGATATTAGCTCAGGGCTAATCTTCCTCAAAAACAATAAAATAAAAATAACAAACCAAAACTGAGTCAGTTCACGGTAGGTTATGGGCTCTTGATCCCCATGGCCTCTTGGTGGAAACCCCTTTCCTCCTGCCGTCCAGTCGGCCCCCGACTCTGCTCCACTGTCACTGGGCTCCAGGCACAGAGCCTCCCGCAGGGCAGCTCCTTGGGGCTCTGGGCCAAATCCTGCCCACCCCGTCCATGCTGGCCCTCGAGCCTGCCCACCCCCAGCCTCCCCATGAGCACTGAAGCCCGTGTCCTCCTCAGTTGGGGCAGGTCCTGGCGGAGCCCAAAGCCCGCAGCGCGGGGCCCTCAGGGTGAGACGAGCCCAGGACCAGGGAGGGGCCGGAGGATCCACTGCCACCCGGATTCTGCATGTCTGACCTGCCGTGGGGGTGGGACAGGGCTCCACGTCTGACCTGCCGTGGGGGTGGGACGGGGCTCCACGTCTGACCTGCCGTGGGGGTGGGACGGGGCTCCACGTCTGACCTGCCGTGGGGGTGGGACGGGGCTCCACGTCTACCGCTGGCGTGGGAAGGGGGCGGCGCGTCCCTATCTCAGAGCCACACGTGCAAACCCCACTGTGTGGAGAGAACCCAGACGGCCAGTCCTGAAGCCAGTGACCTCAAGCAGAGAATCTGTCTCCTGGGCCTCAGTTTCCTTGGCGTCTGCAGTCCTGCTGACCCGGGACTCACCCTGATGCCCTTTCTCCACACCCCAGCCGGTTCCCTGCCAGCTCTGCCCTTTGCTGCCGGGCGAGGCCCCAGCCCGCTGGCTGCCTCAGGGCCCCACATAAGGCAGCAGTGCCCTGGGAGCCACGGCGCTGGGGTGGGGACGGGGCTGGCTTGGGCCGCTTCACAGGGTGCCCAGCGAGGGGACGCGCAGGCCCAGGAAGGCGCCCCTGCTCCTCCGACGGCCCCTGTGCTGCCCCTGCCCCTCTGCCCTCGGCCGGCTGGACCTGAACCCCCCAGGCACCCGCCAGAGGAGCCCCCTGAATCTTGGGACTCCTCCATCCCACCCCTGAGGAACCTGAGGCAGCTCTAGCGGCTGCCGCCTGGTCGCTCCCCAGCGCCATGGGCTGCATGTTGCAGGCGCCCATTAAATGCCTGTCCGATGCACGGAAGGACAAGAGCTCGGCGCTGAGAGGAAGCATGTGTGTGACCAACTTTACTTCCACGCGGGGACTGGAGGGCCCTGGGGTGAGCAGCGTCGTGGGGGGGGCTCCTTCTGGGTAAGCCAACCACACGTCGGCAACCGCCTCCGGGGTCCTGCAGCCGCTGATGCTCCGGAGTCCCGGGCCGCTCAGTCCGGCGCCGAGGGGGCGGACAGACCGCAGCACCCAGAGGGCACGCGCAGTGTCGCCACGAGGAGCCCATTTCCTCCCCAGACCCGTAGCCCCGGGGACATTGGTCCTCCGGGCCGGGGAGTCCGACGGTGGGCGCCGGGCTGGGGTCTCACAGGGCCGGGGGGCCTGGGTCCCGCTCGGCGGCATGTGCGTGGCGCCCTCTGGTGGCGGCCGGGCTCCCTGCAGGCTGTGGGGCCGGCATGCGGGGGGCGGGGGTGGGGTTGGGGGCACCCAGGAGGGCACCGAGGCCTCGCTGAAGCGTCCTGTCCGCAGGCAGGGCGCCCCTGTCCACCCCAGGCCCGCGGGGTCCCCAGCTCGGGCCGAGCGCCCTCAGCTTCCGAGGTGGTTGTGCTGGAGTTTTGCCGACGTTGAAAAGATAGATTCTGCGTCTGAGCTGCTGCCCGGCTTCTCTGGAGACTCAGCAAGAGCCACCGGGACCCCTGCCTCCTGCACCCGAGACCCTCACCGCACCTGCGACGGTTGGGCGTGGAAGCAGAGCCACCCCGGACAAGCCGTTCCCCTTTCTGGGACTCAGTTTCCCCACTCATCGGGGGGAGGCGTGGATGGTCCATGCCGGGCCCCAGGGTTTGGCAAGGGCATGCCCTCAAGGCTGCCCCTTGACCTCCGGGCCCCAGAGAATGCCCCCCTCCCTGTAGCCGTTGGCGTGCGGGTTGGTGAGCATGAGACCTCCTCCACCCTCCATGGGGCCCTGCCCGGGGGCTCCTGGGGCCCTGACTCCATCCCCCACTACCGTGCCCTGGCCTGACCCACTCCCGGCTGCCCCGGCCCCTCACAGACCACCCGGACCGTGGGTGCAGGCAGTTGAGGCGGGTGGCCTCTGGGACACCCAGAGGACCCCCCCACCTGCACCCCTCATCCTGGGAATGGCCTCCAGCCCCCAGCCTCACGGGGTGACGCGGCCCCATGGCTGACCCCCCACAGCTCGCCTGCTGAGACCTAGGCGCGGCGCAGACAGGACTCGAAGAGGACGCGGTTGGCCTTTATTGGTGGTCAGGGCGCTGTGGGAGGAGCCTCGCTGCTGGAGAGGGGGCCCAAGAGCTGACTCCACCCCAGGGGGTGGGAGGAGTGAGGGGGCACCCGAGGGGCCGGCAGCCCGCCG
This sequence comes from Equus quagga, assembly GCF_021613505.1. Lineage (NCBI taxonomy): Eukaryota > Metazoa > Chordata > Mammalia > Perissodactyla > Equidae > Equus > Equus quagga. The sequence continues at coordinate 97,239,468 of NC_060280.1, forward strand.
TCAGAGCCGTCCCAGGCATGACACAGACCAGGACCGACAGCGCCGGCTTCAGACGGCAGGAAGCTCGCACTGCACGACCTGTGACCTTCCGCAAAGGGCAGGGACCGGGCGCCGGCCCACACACCTCGTGAGGTGGACGCGGCAGGAGCCTGGGGAAGGCCGCCTGCCCTCCGCCTGGCCTGTGCAAGGGACCCGGGGGACACGAGGGGACACGGGGGACACGAGGGGCAGGGGAGAGGGACGCGGCCTCTCTCGGGGCTCTCGGAAATGGTGATGTAGGAAAAACACAAGCCCGGGGGACAGAATCCTACACGCAGGAAGCCCTACTTTAGTTCTTTATAAAGGAGAGAGACTGGTCTGGATCCGGGTGGGTCTCCTTTCGGAGCAAGGGGCGCGGGGTGCGGGCTCCCAGGGCTGGGCAGGCCTATGCAGACTCCTCATCAGCCACCTGCGGAGGGCGGGGTGTGGAGAGCGCGCTCAGACCCCCGGCCCTGCCGCCCGCACGGAGCAGGAGCCCCCCACACACTCACCGCCGCCTCAGCTGGCGTTCCTCTGGCGCACATTCTTGTCCTTGTCGTTCACGTGGTGCCCGCTGCTCTTCCTGTGGACGACCGGGCTTTGGTGCTCAGAGGACCAAACAGCCGGCCCCTCCCCAGACCCAGAGGACGGCGTCCAGGCCCTGCCGTCGGACCCCACCCACCCCCGCCCCCGCGAGGCCGGGACTTACAGTGGAGTGGAGCCTGCATCCTCGTCTGCACAGAACGCAGCCGCATGCGAGAGAAGGACAGGCCGTCAGTGGGGTCCCTGGAGCGGGACCTCACAGGCGGCCTGTCCTGCTGGCGCTCGGGCCAGCCGGGGAGCCGGGGCAGGTCGCTGGGAGGCCTCGGGTCCCCCACCCCCCAGGCTGGGAGCAGAGCCGAGGGCACAGGCTCACCGTCCAGGATCTCGTCCGGCTTCCGCCGCTTCTCGTAGACAAAGATGATGGTGACCAACACGAGGACCTCGGCCACGATGCCCAGGAAGGGCCAGAGGGCGGCGAAGCGGTTGCGCACGCGCAGCGAGATGACGGCCTGGCCGCTGCCAGCCGTGCTGGTGCCATTGCAGACGTACTGGCCGGGGTCCGTGGTCAGGTCCAGCTTCGAGATGCGCAGCTCGGTCTTGGACTCCGAGGATGTCACCAAGAACTTGCCCTGGGAGGTGTTGGTGATGACCTGCAGGCAGGCGGGCCTTTAGGACCCCAGTGGAGCCTGGAACCCCCCTCCCCCCGTGGGCGCACCCTCACCTGGTCCGCAGACTCGCTGATCTTGTACCAGAACCAGTCGGTGACCGGCGGGAACGAGGTCGACTTGCAGGTCAGCACGACAGACTCCCCCTCGGTGGCATGCTCCGACTTCTTCACGGCCTTAATGTGCGGCCGCCCTGGGGGCGAGGAGGCCAGCGTCCCTCTCTGCACCAGCAACTCCACGCACCCCCAGGCCGAGCCCGCCCGCCCACGGCTCACCCTTCACTGTGATGCTCCTCCTGCCCACGTGCTCCGGGAGGAAGATGCACACGTACTCCCCCGAGGAGTCCTCCTCGTCCATGGCCACCCTGAAGGCAGACGCGGGTGGGGACACGTGTCCGAGTGGGCGTGGCGGGAAGCCCTGGCTGCGGGGGGCAGGAGGGGCGTGTGCCCACCCCATCAAGGAGGGACCGGGTGGGGACAGGGCCACACCAAGCCTCTGCTCCCAGCGACCCCCGAGCCTGAGGACAGCGGGTGTCCGCAGCCCAGTGAGGACGAGGCCCCAGGGCGGGCGGCCACAAGTGCCGGAGGGTTAATGAGCCGCGGACCAGGGATGGGGGTGGGGAGGCTCAGAGGCCGGACAGGCCGTGCTGTCCAGCAGCCACTGGACCCTCCCGGGCTCCCCAGGCCCAGGTCCAAGCAGAGCTGGTGTCACGTCTGTCCGAGAGCCCGCTGACCGCAGAGTCCTGGCACGCGGGCAGCGGTGGGGACGGGGACTCGGGCCCTCGGGGCCGCACTCACTCATACTCCATGCTCTGGCCAGGCAGCGCGTCCTCCTTGAGCACCTTGCCCGCCTTCACCCAGCGGTGGCCGATGACCTCGGCGGCGCTGTCGTTCAGCGTGCAGCTGAGCCGGGTCTTGGAGCCGAGCTCCTCCTGCCCCGGCCTGATCCTGCTCTCTGGGGTGAAGCAGAAGGGCATAGGGTCGGGACAGCACCCAGCCCGCCCCCGCCCCCATGTCCCCACCCCCCGAGTCCCTGAGGTCGGCACTGCTGGGAGGGAACACGGCCTTGCCGGACCATCCGGAGTCGCGCCTGGAAGGACACCCTCCCTGTCAGCGGCCTCGGTGTGCAGAGCGACCATGCGGACGCAGAGTGGGACATGGGGTCGGGAAGCGTTTTAACGGGCCGGGTCTGAGGCGTGGGGATAGAGACCAGCGCCCACCCTGGGCCCCAGACAAAGACGAGGCATCATGGCCCGCTGCTCCAGCCCAGCACAGACCCCAAGCTCCTCTGTCACAATGAATCCGTGGCCGCTGGTCAGGGTCCCTCACCGGACGGTCTGGCAGATCCCATCTGCCCCCATTAGGTGAGGCCGCCAGGGTGGGACCGGGATGCTCGGGCCTGGGGGGACGGTGGGTAGGGGGCTCCAGGGGCCCGTCTTGGAAGACCGAGCGCTCCCACAGCCCCTCACAGTCGCCACCAAGCCCCCACTTGCCCGGGACGCTGATGTGGGCTCCTGCGGCCCCTCTGCTTGGCCTCCGACTGGCGACCCCCCTGTCAGCGAACGACGTTCCCCTTGGGAACCAAACCTGAAGATCCCAGAGCGGGGCTGAGGGGCAGCCAGGGTCTCTGGGAGCTGGGACGGGGCTGGACAGGGGCTCCTGGGGACCCCAGACCTGCGGGCACAACGGAGCAGGGGGTGGGGGAGCAGGGGAACCACCAGAACCAGGACCCTGTGCTGAGGGCAGAGCCGCCCTGACCCTCGCTGACGCCGGCCGTCGCTGGAGCAGCAAGCCCCCCATGCCCTCTCGGAGCCTGTCCAGGGCTGGGCAGATGTCACCTGGTCGGGGGTGCCCCGCCGCCCCCGCCTGCTGGCCTGAAGCAGAGCGTGACAGCGTGACAGTCATTCACCCAGAAGCGCTGTCGGCCGTCCTGAGCCCAGGCCCGTGGGACGCGGCACAGAGCTTCCCCTTCGGCCCGAGCGCAGGAGCCCTGGCACCAGGTCAGGCGACCAGCAGAACACGAGCCGTGTCTGAACGATGTTGGCCACGCAGAGCGGCCCCACGAGAACGCGGACCCCGGGACCCCAGTGGGAAACCGCGAAACCAACACGTGGAACCAGGTGGGTGGCCAGAGATCCTGACCCCACTGGACGGTCATCTCAGCACCAGTGTGAGCCGACTCCACAGGCAGCAAATCTCCACTCACGCCCACACCCCACCCGAGGGACACAACCTGACTGCACGAGGGGACCCCGCCTGGCTTGCTCCCTGCACCCAGAGACCGTCAGCTGGTCGGTTGTTAAGATTATCAGACCTCAAACCCAAAAGGGCAGCAGACGGCCTTTCTCTGAGACGCCACAGCGGGGCCTGTTCTAGAAGGGTCCGTGAGACAGCAGGGGGCGGCGGCAGGGGCCTGGCAGCGGGCCCTACCCCACCCCCGGGACCGACTGCAGAGGGCCCTCCCTCCCCAGTGGCCTCTCCCGCGTGGACGGGACGCCCGCAGGGCCGGTGCTCAGCCTCACCACCGGCGGGCGGCTCCTCCATGAGGACAGGGGTCCCCGGACTCCAGCAGGACAAGAGGACCTGTGGAGATGCCCTCAGCAGCTCCTGGGCGCACACACACGCACACACACACACACAGTGCCGCACACGTGCAGTTAGACAGATGCACACATGCGCACAACACACATGCACACGTTTACACAGGCAGTGCACGCACACAGACACACACTCAAGGCCGAGGCTGCGCAGGACGGCACATGCAGGCTGCTGGCGCCAAGGCCCGGGCCCAGGGTGCACTCAGGACAGGCACGGGGCGGGTCTGGATGCCGGCTGCCTGGACAGGAGGCTCGGGCGCCTGCACTGTCTTCAAGGAAGTACCTCCTGCCTCCACATTTCTCAGGAGTCAGGAGTCAGGGTCTCCCAAGATAGCACAGCCGTGGCCCGTGCAGAGTGGGGGGTGACTTGGGGCACAAGCGAGGCCGGCGGCCCCTCCCAGCCCAGCTGCCCGTCCACCGCGGCTGCACCCCTGTCCCTCAGCCAGGGCTGCTGGAAAGGACCTTGGCCAGATCTGTCCCAGCCTCAGCCCTGAAGGCCACCTCCAGTGGGGGCCGAGCTGGGCCATCTCCAGCTCCACCTCCCTCCCCAGTGTCTGAGGACCCCGCAGCCTGAGGGCCACACGCAGCAGGGGACCGAGCCAGGCCACCTGGGCCACCTGCCAGCCTGTCCCCTAAGGAGTCTTCTCTGTGGCCTGGCTGCGTGCTGCCACGTGTGCTGCATCACCTGGGGACGTCTGGAGCATCACAACGGTGCTGGCCCACCTAGGTCACCCAGGGACCTGCTGCCACAGGTGACATGACCTGTGACGTGCAAACGTGGGGACAGCAGGGGGCGACAATGGAGCAGGGCAGGAATGACGCCCTCCGGTGCCCCTGGCCAAGCCCAGGGCCCTGGACACAGGGAGTGGGGCACCCCGGGGGAATCCACAGGGAATGGGATGGGAGGAAGGACGGGCCTGGCCCTGAGCCACCCTGGAAACTCAAAGACCCAACTCTGCCGCGTGACCGGAACCCCAGTTCCCCGTAGGGTCACCTTCATCTAAAAACAGCCACCCACTCCGCACCCACTGGGGCAGGGCCGGGGCGCAGGGCCAGGCAGGCCTCGTGGTCAGCAGCCCGGGAGCCCTCGGGACAAGGCTGCAGGCACCCGCCCTCCACCCCGCCCGCTGCCGTGCAGCAGGCCCGGCAGGACAGAACATGTCTGGGACGCCAGCCCGGCTCACCGTCTCCCACCCCCAACCCCGCCAGCACGCGGCTCCCCCGACCTGAGGCTCAGAGGGCCCACGTCACCAGCCACAGGACCAGCTGGCAACCCCGTGCCAGCCCATGCCGGCCCAGCAGACGACGGGACCCTAGATGGTCCCGGGGGAGCCTGGTTCTCCCGGAGAGGACCTGAGCGCCAGCAACATGCGGGTGGAGGAAACCACCCCTGCAGGGGCCCCGAAGCAACTCCTACTTCACTCACCCGGGGGGAGGGTCGTCCCCAGCCCCGGGAATAGAGGTGCTGTCACACGAGGAGGGCCCCCCGAGAAGCTGACACCGGCCGAGGCCTCCTCCACCCACCGGGCCATCGGCGCCAGGTCTGAGGGGCTGGGGCGGACTCGAGGCCTATCTCGGAGCTCGTCTGAGTCCTCCCAGAGGCGCCTGCAGGCTGGCCGGAGGCCAAGGGCCTGGGCCCAGAGGCCGTCAATAAACGGTCGCTTTGGTCATAAGGAAGAGAAAAGGGGTGGGCTGGGATCTGGAAGTGGGTCAGGAGTGACCAGGTGAGTCCCTCCCGGCCCCGCTCAGGGCAGCCAACCGGGTCAGGGCTCAGAGCTCCTGCCTCCCGGGAGGGCGCGGGCCGACCCTTCTGGGCTGCACTTTGTTCCCTCCGCGCCCGACACCATAAATCTTTAACCCAGGACCACAGGCCGAGTCGAGACACGGGAGAGCGGTCGTCCTGGAAAACGCCTTAACTACGTTCCCAGGCACATCCCCCCAACCAGACATCTGCCACCCCAAACCCGCCCCCGCCGCGAGGAGTCGAGACAACCAGCCTCCCCACGCTTCCCACTCGGCACCACTCGGCCACCTTGGGGCATCTCGCCTCCAGTCCCGGGCCTCAGTTTCCACCCTGTAAAACGAAGAGGGGAGACTACACGCCATGTCATCCTGGGCCCCGAAATCACACAAGATGGAAGGAAGCAGAGCGACCGGGGCTCCCTACAAGGGCTCAGTGTTTGGGCCAACAGCCGGGAGCAGGTGCGGACCCGGTGCAGGCCACGGGACCCAAATCCCGGCAAGAATGACAATCCCCTCCTGCTCGCAGAGCCGGCCCCCTTCAGGGACATTTCCGTGCATGTGGCTCCAGCGTCCACTTGAGGACAACAGCCCACTCCCCGGGTGAGAGCCAAGGGCTCAGGGAGTCGGGGGGGTCCCTCCACTCACCCCCAACACTCCCCGGGCAGGGAGCCCCACTCTCAAGTTGTCTCCCCAGGCCCCAGAGGGGCCGCTGGAGGACCCAGTGGGGTTGTCCCTTCCCCTGGTGGGGGTCCCTCCAGATCCCCTCCCCAGGGGCCCCCATCCAGGGGTCAGGCCGGCTCCAGACCCCTCCCCTCCCCTCCCCTAAGCCAGAAAATCAGGAGCTTCGCCCCCAGTACCACCCTGGTCAGACCCCTGGGGCCGCCTAAGCAGATACTGCCTGCCCCCAGCCCCACACTGCCGCCCCTGGAGGTCCCCCCAAAGCCTGAGAAACCCCCCCCATCTGGCAGTGCTGCGCTCGGAGCTCCCCCGACCCACTCCTGAGTGCTCCCAAACCCGGGGACCCAGTGCAACCCTCCGGGGTCTCCCCAAACCGAGGGGACCCACAGCACTGCCACACCAGAACTGCCCCCGAGCCCCACGCAGGACCTCGGCGGGGACCCCCTGACACACAGTACCGCCCCCAGGAGCCTCCGAGGCCCCGCAAATCCCAGGGAGCCCCACACTGCCGCCCCCAGGATCCCCCGGCTCCTCCCAAATCCTAAGGGCCCCCCTGGTTTCCCCCAAACCCCGGGGAACCCCCCCAAAACCCGGGGAGCCCCCACGCTGCCCTACCTGGGAATCACTCGGGTCCCCCCAAACACCGGGTCCCCCCTGCGGTCCCCCCAAAGCCCAAGGACACCCCGCGTTGCCGTCCCCGGGATCCACCTGGGTCCCCCAAAGCCCGGCGACCCCC
>NC_060280.1:97246456-97251192 GCF_021613505.1 Equus quagga
GGTCCCCCAAAGCCCGGCGACCCCCCGCGTTGCCGTCCCCGGGATCCCCCGGGGTCCCCTCAAGTCCCGAGGACCCTCCGCGCTGCGGGCCCCGGGAACTCCCTCGGGTCCCCCCAAACGTCGGGGACCCCCCGCAATGCCGCCCCCCGAACCCCGCGGCCCCGAGCCGGCCTCCTCCGCCCGCCGGCCTCACCTGCCCCGGAATCACCCCCGGCGCCCAGCATCACGAGCCCCAGCACCACCACCAGCGCGGCCGCCATGTCGCCACCGTCCCCGCCGCAACCGCCGCCCGCGGCGCTATAAGAACCGGTCGGCGGGCCGGGCGCGCGCACGCAGGGCGGCGTCGGGGGCGGAGCGGGGCGCGCACGGCACGTCGGCAGGAGCCCGCGCACGCGCACGGGTGCACGTATGCCCGCGCGGGGCCGGGCCGGCTCTTGCTACGGAAGCCGGGGCGGCAGCACCACGTGACCCGAGCAGGCCCCGCCCCTCGGCCTTGGCGTGGCTGCGTTGCTAGGAGACGGGGGCGCGGCCGGCGAGGCGGGGCTGGGAGCCGGGTTTCTCCTCGCTCTTGGGAAACCGTGTTAGAACGGCGCTGCGCCCCCGAAAGCGGCTAAAATGCTCGACTTATAGTATGTGTTTTCTACCACAATACGAAAAAGAAAAAAACATTAAAAGGAGGCGATAGGGACCCTTGTGAACAGGTGGATGTGGGCCCGCAGGCCAGATTTGGCCAAAAAACATCTGGAGGCGGTTAAATTTGAGTTTCAGACAGAGACTGAGTGATTTCTTAGTGTAAGCATCCAGTGCAATATTTGGATGTACTTATGCCAGGAAAGGATCGCTATTTGTATGAAATTCAAGCGTAACCGGCCATCCGATATTTGCCTGGGAGACCTACCCTGGCGTCCCCACGTTTTACAACAAACACTTTATAAAATGATAAATAATTTCAAGCAAAAACAGGGTCATGTAATCTTCGTGACCCTGGATTAGGCAGTGGTTTCTTAGACGTAACACCAAAAGCACAAACAACAAAGGAAACAGTAAATTGGACTTCATTAACATTACAGAATTTTGTGCTTCGAAGAGCACCAAGAAGAAAGTGAAAAGACCCACAGAATGGGAGAAAATATCTGTAAATCGTGTATCTGATCAGGACTTATATCCAGAATACATGAAGAACACTTACAACTGGATTAAAAGAAGATGAATGACTCAATTAAGAAAACGGACAAAGGCGGCCAGCCCAGTGGTGTAGTGGTTAGGGTCCTGCATTCAGCTTCAGTGGCCTTGGGTTCACAAGTTCGGATCCTGGGTGCAGACCCTCACACTGCTCATCAAGCCGTGCTGTGGTGGGGTCCCACATACAAAATAGAGGAAGATTGGCACAGATGTTAGCTCAGGGCCAACCTTCCTCTAGCAAAAAACAAACGAGCAAAACAAACAGACAAAGGATCTGAATACACACACTTCTGCAAAGAAGATACGGAAATGGACAAGAAGCCCCTGAAAAGGTTTACGACATCCTGAGCCCTCAGGGAAGTGCAAACCAAAACCACAGTGAGATGATGGTTCACACCCGAGCGGATGGCTGTCAGCAAAAGTGCAGAAAATAGCAAGCGCTGGTGAAGGTGGAGAAATCAGAGCCTGTGCACGGCTGGTGGGATGCCAAACGGTGCAGCCGCTATGGAAAGCACCCTGGCAGATCCTCAGAGGCTTAAACCAGAGTTACCATCTGACCCAGCAAAGCCTGAAAATCCACATCCACACAGAAACTCATGCCCAGATGTTCACAGCAGCACGACTCATAATGGCTGAAAGGCAGAGCAACCCGAATGCCCACTGATGGATGAACGGATCCACACTCATGTCCACCCACACACTGGAGCACGACGCAGCTGTGAAGAGGAGCGAGGCCCTGACACGGCTGCACGTGGATGGACCTGCACACACGACGCTCAGGGAGAGAAGCAGACACAGAAGGACACACGGCGTGTGACCCCACGGATGTGAAACGTCCAGAACAGGCCGATCCACAGACAGAGAGCGGGCTTGCGGGGGCCAGGGGCTGGGGAGGGGGTGGGGGTGATGCTGATGGGGAAAGGGTTGCTTTTTAGGGTGATGAAAATGTTCTAAAATTGATTGTGGTGATGAGCGCACAACTCTGAAATGTACTAAGCCCACTGAGCTGTACACTTTAAATGGATGAATTGTACCGTATGTGAATTATCTCAACTGAAACATAGGGTCATGTAAGGGGGCGGCTGCTCTAGCTAAGGGATCAGGTGCCTTTTTGGAGGTGATGACATGTGAGATGATGACAATGAGGAGGCAGTGGCCACAGGAAGGGGTGAGCGGTACGTCTGGGAACAGCCTGTTCGGCGCAGGGAGGCAGGCCTGGGGAGGAGGCTGAGAGGAGCCGGCCAGCAGAGTCCCAGCTCAGTGGACATCGGAGGCAAAGGCGGGAAGGAGGTGGCAGAGGGGCCAGGACTTGCTGAGAAAGGGGCTAAGGGGTGAGGACCTCAGGCCTGCGAGACCCACTCTCAGAAGTGCCCGGAGCTGACCAGAAGCCCCAGCCCTGGGCCCATGGGCTTGGCGAGGCCACCTGCACGGGGTCGAGAGCTACGTGCAGCATGAGGGAGGCCGGCGGCCAGCTGGCCCCAGGGCCCCTCCGGCCGGGGCCGCATTCCTGCCCCCCCTGCCCTCCCTGGGCTGGGCTGCCGACAGATCTCGTGGGAAATATCAGGGCTGCCAGGAAGCCTTTGTTTACAAAATAAAGCCGCTCCTCCTTGAAGACCCAGTTTTCTGGTCCCCTCCCTGAAAGCCTTTCCTGCCCCCTCCCCCAGATCCCTCTCTGCTCCGTCCTGGCCCCACCCGGGGGCAGGAGGCTCCCCGTCCCCCTCTGCTTCCAGGGAAAGGCCAACCAGGAGCACTCCGGGAAGGGTGGGCAGAGGTAGCAAACAGAAATACAGGACACCCAGTTAAGTTTGAATTTCAGGTAAAAAAAAAAAATCAGTCCGTCTCTTAGTATGAGTATGTCCCACGCAGGATCTGGGATATACTGATCCCAAAAGCGATCCATTCTACACCTGAAATTCAAACTTCACTGGGCGTCCAGTATTCCACCTGGCGTCTCTCACCCGGTCCCCTCGCCCTCGGTAACTCCCCTCATCGCACGGGTCACTCTCGGACCTCAGGTCCATCCCGGCCTCTCGCCTGCTGCCCGCCCACCTGTGTGCAGGGGCAGGGACAGCCGGCCTGGCCTGGCCTGGGCCCCACATGCTCCCGGCGGGTGCCCCTAACTGGCTACGGCCAAGTAGACTTCCAGGACCCTCGCTGTCTCCCACTCTCGGCCCCTGCGGCCTGCACCCCTCGGGAGGGGTCCGGACTTTGACCCGGCGTCTTCCTGGCACAGCAAGATGAGGGAAGCTGCCGTCTGTCCAGCTTTGCTCTGCGCCTGGGCCTGCCCGGTAGAGCCTTCGTCCAGCAGCTCCGGGAATCAAAGCCGGACCCCTCCTGCAGCCTCAGGCCCAGCCCCACTGACCCCTGGGCTTCTCGCCCTCCATGCCCCCCACACCTTTGGCTCCGGCCTCATGGGCACCGTTTCCTGCCTCCGAGCCTTTGTCTGGGCTGTGCCTGGCCCCGATGCCCTTCCCTGCATCACGCTGGCCGCCTCCTGGCAGAGGCCTCCCCGGCTGGCCGTCCCGTCCCGTTGGCTTCCTTCTACTTTTTGTTACAAAACCTTTCAACTCGCAGCCCAGGGCAGAGAAGACGGCATAGGATCTCGGTGCCCTCGCTGGCTCTTGCGCAGGGTTTCCGGCTCATTCTCTGCATTTTTCTGAGAGGGGAACTCTGAGATCCAGCCCCTCCCAGCGGTGTTTGTGGGGCGCGTGGACTTTATTCTCTGGGCGCAGGGGGCCCGGGGAGGGACTGAGCGGGAGCGGGTCATCAGCTGACGCGTGCGGTAGGGGGATGTCTCGGCCGCCGGGGAGGGGGGCCTGAGGGTCGGGAGTGGACGTGGGTAGGGACAAGGCGGCCCCTAGACCCTGTGAACGGGACGGTATTTGGAGAAAGGGTCTCTGCAGATGCAGTTAAGTTAAGGGTCTCGAGACGAGCTCGTCCTGGATGCGGGGGTCCTCATAACTGAGAGAAGACGAGAGACACAGACACAGAGCAGAGGCCACGTGGAGACGGAGGCAGAGGTGGGGCAACTCGGCCACACGCCCAGGACGCCTGGGGCCCCTGAGGCTGGAAGAGGCAGGAGGGACCCTCCCTCCTGGAGCCTCCAGGGAGATTGTGGCCCTGCCCCCCTTGACCTCTGATTTCTATCCCCAGAACCCTAAGGATTTTTTTCCTTTTTTTTAAAAATATTTTATTTTATTTTATTTTATTTATTGAGTTAATGATAGGTTACAATCTTGTGAAATTCCAGTTGTACGTTAATGTTTGTCAGTCGTGTTGTAGGTGCACCTCTTCACCCTTTGTGCCCACCCCCCACCCCACCTTTCCCCTGGTATCCACTAATCTGTTCTCTTTGTCTACATTTTTAAATTCCTCATATGAGTGGAGTCATACAGAGATTGTCCTTCTCTAACTGGCTTATTTCACTTAACATAATTCCCTCAAGGTCCATCCATGTTATTGCAAATGGAATGATTTTGTTCTGTTTTGCAGCTGAGTAGTATTCCATTGTATATATGTACCACATCTTCCTTATCCATTCGTCTGTTGATGGG
>NC_060280.1:97251292-97266527 GCF_021613505.1 Equus quagga
CCGCCTCTCCTCCCTTCCCTGCTCCTTCTCTGTCCGCTTCCTCTGGGAAGCCCTCCCTGCTCCCGCCTCTGCCCCAGACTCCAGCCCAGCCCCGGCCAGAGGAGGGGGCTGTGTGTGTCCAAAAATGCCGACCCCCCAGCCTAGGGCTCCCCTCCTCGCAGGCTCCAGCCTCGCCCGGTGCATATGTTGTGCCTCAACCACAGCAATCTGTTCAGAGGCTGGCACGTGACCTAGGCTGGGCCCATCAGTACCCGTCCTCAGAACTTTGCCAGAACTATAGCAAAACCAGATCTTTCCATAGGACATAAGAGGGCCCTTCCTTGCCACCACGTGAGAGAGCCTTCCTGATAGTGCCGCCGAGGGGCAACAGGCAGAGCTGAGAGACAGGCGGGCTCCTGAGTGCCTCGTGTGAGCACCTGGATCAAGCCATGCCTGAAGCTCGTGCCTCCTAGACTTTTCAGTTACATGAGCCAAGAATGCCCTGTGGTGATTTCAACCACGTTGATCTGGGGTCTTTATTACTGGCCAACCCAGAGGCAGGGCAGCTCCGGGATGGGTTTATTTGGTGGCCTCACAGTGGCATCAGGGACCCAGGTTCCTTCCTGTGTCGGCTCTGCCCACCCTTGTAGGCCAGCTCTATCCCACGGCCACAGGTGGGAGGCACATTCCTGGGTGTCACAAGAGGTCCATTTGGAAGGCGCTTCATTGTAGCTAGTGAACTTCCCCAGGAATCCGTCCTGTCACATATGGCATGTCACCAGAGAGGGAGGGGACCCCCTGACGACCCTACGATTGGCTTAAATCTCTCAGGACCCACCCCCTGGTGAGAATGAGGGACTGAGGGATAGATTCGGGGACGCCTGGGGGGACAGAGGGGGTGGGGCAGAGGGCAGGGTCACTCACGGCTGGGCCAGGCAGTGGGCAGCTGTCAGCACCCACTGTGGGTGCACGAGGACCCCCCCGCACAGGTGGGCACCGGCCTTCTGCAGCGAGACCATGTACGGGCGGGAGTGGGGCACCGCCTCGCGCCCCCCGATGATGCGGGTCTCAAAGGTGTTGCCTCCTGGTGAGGGGACAGCGAGGGCCAGGTTAGGGCTAGAACCTGGCCCCGGCCGTGACTTTCCTCCTCCTGGACCCCCCACAGACTGGCCACCCTGATGCAGTCTCTTCTGTTCCCCGAGCCGGTCAGGTTGACAAGTAGGGCCACCCCCGTCCCTCCGCACCCTCCCCCCACATCCCGGTCACCAGCAGGTGACTCTCCCGTGTCCACACCATCCCTTGCTTCTGGGCCCCACCTGGGCCTCCCTCGGGCACCACAGCACAGCCTCTACTCTGCAGCCAGGAGCTGGTTGAAGAGGAGAAACTGGACCCTCGTACCCACCGGCTGGAAATGTGAGATGGTGCAGCCGCCGTGCAAACGGTCTGGCCGTTCCTCAGGGGTTAACAGATACCACCCGACCCAGCAGTTCCCCCCGAAGAGAGACGAAAACACACGTCCACACAAAACCTGTGCACACACTTTCACAGCAGCACGATTCCCAGGAGCCAAAGAGTGGAAATGGCTCAAACATCCATCACTGGATGATGGATCCACACACGGGTCCACCCATACACTGGAATATTATGCAGCCGTGAAGAGGAGCGAGGCCCTGACATGGCTGCACGTGGACGGACCTGAACACACGATGCTCAGGGAGAGATGCAGACACAGAAGCACATGGCGTGTGATGCCATGGACGGGAAACGTCCAGAACAGGCCGATCCACAGACAGAGAGCGGGCTCGTGGGGGCCAGGGGCTGGGGAGGGGGTGGGGGTTCATTTTGGGGGATGGAATGTTCTGGAATTAGACCATGGTGATGGTTGCACAAGTCTGTACAAAAATTCTCTGAAGTGTACACTTAAATGGGTAAATAGTAGAGTATGTGAATTATGTCTCAATAAAGCTGTTATAAAAATTGTTTTAAAACCAATCATGAATTTAAAAGGATAAAAAGTTTTTTACCGTAAATCAGCTCAAAATCTTCCCATGATCCCTCATCATGCTTTAAACACCCAAACTCCTCATGACCCACAAGACCCACATCAGCTGGGCCCTGCCTCCTTCACCCTCGCCCTCACACCGCTCCAGCCACACTGGCCTCCCTACTGTTCCTCCAGTGCACTGCCCTCATTCCCACCTCAGGGCCTTTGCCTGTGCTGTTCCGGTAGCCTGGAGTGCCTTTCCCTTGGACATTCCCGAGTCTGGCTTCCTCACAGGGCATCTGCTCAACAGTCTTCTCCTCAGAGACCTCCCCCCAGCCTCAATACAACCCTCCTCCCCTCCTCCGCTCTGTTCTCTTCCCAGAGCTCACTCCTCCCTGACATTGTATCGAGCACAGACTTGCTCATTACCCGTCTATTCCCAGCAGGCCATAAGCAATGCCAGGGCAGGCCCTGAGCCGGTCTTGTCCACAACAGGCCTAGAACAGTATCTGCACAGCAAATACTGATAGGTGGATGAAAGGATGGATGATGGATGGATAAGTGAATGGAGGGAAGGAAAGAAAGAAAGGAGAGAGAAAGGAGGATGGATGGATGGATGATAGATGATGGGTGGATGGATGATGGGTGGATGGATGATGGTGGATGGATGATGGATGATGGATGGATGGATGATGGTGGATGGATGATGGTGGGTGGATGAAAGAATGGATGAAGTAGACATGGATGGATGGTGGATGGACATGAATGGATGATGGTGGATGGATGGTGGATGGATGGATGGAGGGAGGGATGGATGATAAATGGATGAAAGAAAGGACCAGAGGAAAGAAAGGAGAAAGGATGATGGATGGTTGGATCCCTATCCCACTGGGTCCCCAGTTCATCACAGAGCCATTTTCATCCGGCCCGACCAGAATCCTGGGCTACCCACCACCCACCCACCTCCTCCCATCTCAAGTCCCCAGGCACCCAGTCCTGGCCAAGCACGTGTGGTTTGGGGAGGCTGCCAGCTGGGGCTCACATTCCACCTCCGTCCCTCCCAGTTGGGCGACCCTGGGCAGGGGGCCTCACTCGCCAGGCTGTGGTTTCCTGCTCTGCAACTTGGGGTTGTATCTATGTGCTATGACGGGCCCTGCCTCCTGGTGCTGCTGGGGGGCGCACGGCCTGCACCCGCCCCACGGTCCGTGAGTCCAGCTCGGGGTGAGGTGCGAGGGGCGCAGGATCTACCCTGGAGAAACCTGGGGGACGTCAGCTCCACCAAGTGATCAAGGGGCGGCAGCAGGAAGGGGGCGAACACAGCCCCGTCCGTGGTTCCCGCTGGAAATGCACAACCTGGACCCGGCCCTGGGGACACAGCAGACAGGCCCACACCCATCCCAAGGGGACGGAGAAATTGTCCAGAGTGGAGGAGACCAAGGGGAGCTGGATTTCCACTCCCACGGAGGACGCCATCTGGGCAACTGCCGATCTGAGTAGGTCTGCAGGTTGGCGACAGCACCGTGGCACCCGGCACGTGAGAGGTTGTCCCTGTCACAGCAAACACGCCCAAGCATTTAGGGGCGAGGGCCGTGTGTCTGCAACTCACTCTCAAAGGGCTCAGAAAAATACCAATCAATACGTCCATTCCTATCTGATAGAGACGCCGGCGGGGGCACTGTAAGGCAGCTGGGACGGCACGTCCACAACCATGCAGTCTGGGAGGAGAACACGGGCCATCCGTGCGACTCTTCTGTGAGATCAAAACTAAGTCAAAGTGAAACAATTTAAAATATCGGTCCTGAGACGACCTCACCTCCACCTGGGGCCCTGCTCAGGCCTGGCCCACCCTTGGAATTCACTTAGACGAAACCCTCACAGCTCTAGTGAGATGCAGCTCACGTCCCCTAAAACTCACCATTGGGAGCGCCCCGTGCATTATGATTGTGCAACCGTCACCACCACCTAGTTCCAGAACGTTCTCATCACCCACCAGCAGCCCTCTCCACACTTTTTAAGAATTCCGGTATTTTTTCCCTAGGTCATCCGTGTGCCCGGCCCAACATTCACAACGGAGAGTCACATTGGCGGAAAGTGGAACTCTCTCCCTCCCACCCTGTTCTGGAGCCTCTTTCCAGAAACGTCCCGGTCGCCAGGGGCGACTCTCACAGATCCTGTTAGAAAAGAAACCCCCGCCTTGGGCTCCACGGCCCGTCTGCCCTTCCCTGGGGGGCACTGCAGGGGCAGCTGCCTCCTTCTTTGCAGAGCAGACGCCATCTCTCCCATCTGTCCCTTTCTGACGACAGTGGGGCCGTTTCCAATCCGCATTCTGACACCCAGGGCTCTGCCTCCCACTCGTGGACCCCGGGGAACCTAAGCTCCAGGCCTCAGTTTCCCCACTTGGCTCCAGGCCCCACTCACCTGCCCTCAGGGCCCCCAGGGCCAGCAGCAGCAGCGGCAGCAGGGACGAGGGCGCCTCCATGGTGTGGGGAGTCAGCGGGGTGCAGGCTCCGGCCCCCGGGCCTCTCACTTACCCCTTCCTGTGGGGGAGGCGGCATTCACACCTGCCCCGCCCCGTGTACTTCACCGTGAGCATCTCAGAAAGACGTGGATTCTGAAGGCAAAACTGCATCCTCGTTATCACACCTGAGACGAGCAAAATTCCCCTCGTCATCCGGCGCCCCGTCACCCTCACCCCTGTCACACATGTGGGTTTTTTGTGGTTTTAATGTGTCTTCTTTGCCTCATTTTTCTTTTATGGAGAAATGCACATCACAAAATTCACCGTCCTCACCATTTTCACATTTGCACAGCTCAGCGGCATGAAGCACATTCACGTTGCTGTGCAGCCATCCCCTCCATCCATCTCCAGAACCTTCTCATCTCCCCAAACTGAAGCTCTGTCCCCATGAAACACTGACTCCCACCCCTCCCCCAGCCCATGGCCCCCCATCCACTTTCTGTCTCTGTGGATGTGGCTCCTCTGGGGACCTCCTGTGAGTGGACCACACAGTGTGTGTCCCTCTGTGTCTGGCTCATGTCACTGAGCATCACGTCCTCCAGGTCCGTCCACGTGGGAGCAGGTGTCAGGACCTCCTCCCTTTTCAGGGCTGCATAATATTCCAGGGTGTGGATGGACACACTGTGTGGATCCATCATATGTCTGTGGATATTTAGGCTGTTTCTACTTTTTGGTTATTATGAATAGAGGCGGTATGGATGCTTGTGGGCCATGAGGAGTTAGCTCCCCCATGTGGAGGGCTGTGATGGGCTAGTGAGGCTGGGGGGGGCAGGTGTGCAGGCTTCCTGGGGCTCCCGTCCCCGCCTCCTTCACAGCCTGCCCCTCCCCCACACCATAGGACCCAGACCCCTGAGAGCTCCATCCCCTGGCTGCACCATTAGCTCAGGGCAGAGAGGACCTCCCTACGCCAGCCCAAAGAAGACCACGGCCCAGATTTCTTCTGCTTGAACTTCTCAGAAACAGCCCTCACTCCCTGCTGGACTGGGAGCTGCAAGGATGTCAGCCTGGGGTGGTCCCAAGGCAAGAGGAGTCCAGCTGAGAACGAGGCCATATGGAGAAAGCTGAGCTTGGGGTGTGTGCGTTTCCTCCTGCAGCTGTAACAAATTAACAAATTACCATACATTCAGTGCCTGAAACCACACAAATTTATTTTCTTACTGTTCTGAAGTCTGACACGGGCATCACTCTTTGGGGCTGTTCTTCTGCTGACCACAGGTGGACGGAGACTGAGTCTGGACAGAAGCAGCGCCCGGATCCAGCTATGCCTGAAACCCTGAGCCTTGTCAGTCAACGAAATTCAATGAAATCCCTTTTTGCTTGAGTCAATTTGAGTTGGGCGTTGTGCTTTGTGCTATCGAAAAGGTCACAATAAATAAAGGAGAAGTGGCTGGAAAAACTGATGCCAAGAGGTGATGAACTCACTGTTGTGCTGGGGCTCTGGAAGCACGTCCCCATCCAGTCTCTCACTTGACGCTGTCTGGCACGTGGGGTCCTGGAATCGGGTCTTCACCCAGTGGGGTGCATGGGGCCAGGGATGAGTTTAGGAGGAACCAGCATCTATAGAGTCCCGTCCTGTCTGATCCTGACGACCCCGGGATGTGGCTCCATCTACTGGGGTGGCCGGATTCAGCCACTGAAAACAGAGGGTGCCAGTTCAGTCCAAATTTCAGACAGACAAGGGGAACCTTCTTGGTCCAAGTCTGTCCCACGTGGCACGGACATCCTTACAGCGAGAACTACTTGTTCCTCTGAAATTCACACTTAACTGGGCGACCCTAATGCTTATCCTCGTTTTGAGCTTAAAACACTGAGGTTTCGAATGTTGAGGCCACTTGTCCATATCAGGGTTACAGCACTCGAACCCGGAGCCTCAGATGCCGCAGTCAGATCCGCAGCGGAAGCTCCCTGGGGCTGTGCGGGGGGATGGTGTGGGGGGAAGGGGACGGGAGCGTTGCCGTCTCATAGGTCGGGGTCACCCGGACAGGCGGAGCGGGGACAAGCTGGCCCAGAGTGCCCTGAGGCTCTGACCCAGGAAGCCGAGCTCACAAATGGGCGGTGGGCCCGCATCCATCACTTTGGGGGCCCGTAATGCAGCAGCGGCAGAGGGGACGGTGGAGGGAGACGTCCGCGGCAGCGAGTGGAGGGGCCAGGGGCAGTGGGGTCCCGCGACGACCCCGGGACAGGGTGGGGAAGCTTTTCCATGAACGTCTTTGGCTTTTCAGCCGCTCTGTGCCTTGACGACTCGACTCGGGTCCAGGAATCTCTCTGCGCCATGGGCAGCGGCCGGCCCCGCCCCTTCCCCCCCCCCCCCCCCCCCCCCCACCCGGGACTGCTGCCACCTGCTGGCCCCACCGGTGCGACACAGGCCCCTCGCTGGCCTCAGCCCTGGGAGCCGCCTACAGGTCACACAGGGGTCGGCCTGGCCCCGGCACCTGCGAGCGCTTGGAGGGTCCCACGTGGGGCCCGGGGACACCCGGTGCTCCGAGAGTGGGATGGCTGGTGACACGCAGGGCTCAGCGGTGGCCGAGGCGGGGGGAGGATGAGGACGGCCCGTGGGTCAGCAGGATGCGGCCGTGTCCCGTCCGGGGGCCTCGCTGGCCCCAGGCTGCCCGCCCTCCAGGTTTAAGAAAAGCCAGAACTTGAGAAGACTGGGTGAAACCCTCCATGTTGTAATGTTCACGTTAGGAGAGAGGCGGAACCACGGGACCGCGGGGGCTGCACAGGCCCGTGGGGCCCGCAACTGTGAGGGCCCATCCAGGCTCCAGGCACGCACCCAGGCTGACCCATTGGGCCTTCGTCCTGATGTCAGTCAGCCGCAAGGGACTTTCTGTGACATGGAAGAGGACCAGGGCCCGGGTGGCGTCGGGGACGGGTGCACCCTGTGGGTGCTGGGGGCAGAGGGGCTGCCTGGGGCCAGAGCAGCGATAGCGCCCCCACCACGGGGCCCTGGTGGGCCTGACCCAGCCGTGCCTGGGACCCTGGCTGGCGGCGGCTTGCAGGCTGGACGGGCGCTGCGGGGTCGTTCCCGGGCTGGAGACCCAGGATGGGGGCTACACCCTGGGCCTCGAGAACCCTCCTTGACCCCTGGCCCTCCCCCAGGCACAAGGGCGGCCGCGGCCCGCCTGACCCGGTCACTTGCGTGGCTGCTGCAGGCGCGAGCCGGCCGGGCACCTGGGGACAAGCAGCCATCCAGGTGGCCAAGGAGAGGGAGCTGTGGCTTCTCGTAAAGTCGCTTTATTTAGATTCCAAACAAACCAAAGCAGAGAGAAGAGGCGACCGCGAGTCACTCCGTTCACTCGCGAGCCGGGAGCCCCAAGCCTCCACTGCGGCCGGCGGAGCTGTGGACAGGCCGGGACGGTCCCTCGGGTCCCCGCGGCTCCAGGCCCACCCGCCCGGCCGGCCCGGCGCCCAGCTCCTAGCTCCCGCGGGGCCCCGGGCCACAATGCAGGCCCCTCTCCAGCGGAGGCGGACGCGGGATGCGCGGACCGAGGCGGGAGCGGGGGGACCGGGCCGGCGCGCCGCCCGTGAGGTAGTCTCGGCGTCGGGCGCTCAGAGCCCACACAGCCGGCCGCTGAGGTAAAATCTGCACGTTTATTCGGCCGGGACGCGGCGTCACGACTCCTCGGTGCCCGAGTCGTCCTCGTCCCCAAAGCAGCTGTCGGCCTCGGCCTCGGCCTCGGCGTCCTCGTAGTAGTCGTCGTAGAAGAGGTCCGAGCCCTCGTCGGGCGCGGGTGCCTTGGTCTGCACGCAGTACTCGGCCAGCGTGGTGGGCACCTTCACGCCGTCCCGCTCCGCGTCTACCTTGGTCCCCAGGACCTGCTTCCTGCGGAGACACGGGGCGTCAGCGACACCGACGGCGGGCGGGCGCCGGGACCCCACGGCCGCGCCTCTGGGGGAGGGGGTGACTGCGTGCGAGGCTGGGGGACACATGTGGACGGAGCAGCGGGAGGGTGCGCGACCCGGCCCGCACCACAGGGACCTCAGACTGCAGGGACACGACCCCGAGACCCTCTGCCCACGGCACCACCGCCGCAGGCGACGGGAGGAGGGACTCACGCCCCGTCCTCGTGCTTCTGTGAACAGGGAAGGACAGACGGGCAGACCCGCGGACGGGCCCCAAGGCCGAGCCCACCCTGCAGACGCAACACGGATCCCCGGAGCGGACGGATGCTGGGGCTCACCCCTAGGAAGACGCACACAACAGACACCGCACACGGCCGCGGGCACAGAGCCGGCACACCCGCGGCTCACGTGGAGCACAGCACGAGCCCCCAGCGAGCGTGACCCCCGCCCGCCATCCCGGCAGGAGCTACATCAGAACGAGCACCGTGCATTATCGGCCACAGACATGGGAACGTCTGAGCCCCAGGCAGGCTGGGGACGTGGCCAGGGTGGCCGACAGGCAGAGGAGCTGTCGCCCTCACCCACATGGCCACGGGAGCTGCCACAGCGAGGCTCGAAGATAAAAACAGCCCGGTGCTTATTGTGGTGCCACGTGGGAGGGCAGCCGGGAGAAACAGGCAGAGAGCAGCTGATGGCACAACCCTCGGGAGCCCAGCGCGTTCACCCCGACCGGGGGTCAGTGCCTCACGGCTCCACAGCACCTCCCAGGACAGCCAGTGGGACCAGCGCCACACGCAGGGACGTCCATCACAGCCGTTCAGGCCCCAGAGCGACAGCCATGACCGCCCAGCACGGGGGACAGTCGCTCTGGACGGTGGGGATGCAGAGAGCCCCTCAGGCGTGTGTGGGGCGCAGCAGACACAGTCACCACGAGGCACCGTCGCGGTTGTTCAGAAACTGCTCCTGTGAGACACGCAGACACCACCCGACAGGGCATGTGAGGGACGAGAGCACGTCCCCCGGGAACGGGACTTCAGGATAAATGGGTGGCGGCCTGCAGAGCAGACAGAGACCCGGGAATGGAGCCGTCACCCCAACACACCCCCACGCCCGTCCACACGTGCGCCCCTGTCTGCGTGTGCGTGTCTGCTCACCCGTGTACACCTGCCCACATGCGTGTGCCTGTAATGTGCACACCTGCCCGCTCACGTGTGTCAGAGGTGGGCACTGGTGGGGCCACACGCCGTGTGACAGGATGGTGCAGGTGTGTCAGTCCCCATGGACGGGCCTCGAAGGTCAAGTGAGAGCAGTGGCCTAGGGAGGCTGTCCTCTGTGTCTCTAGATGTGAGGTCAGGGGTCAGAGGTCGGGGAGGGGGGTGACTGGGCCAGGAGAGAGGTCCAGGGCTGGACATCTGGAAGGAGACCCTAGACGTCGCCCTCAGTGGCTGGGGCCGTGGGGTCTTCTTGGCTCTGGTCTGAGATTTTTCTCCCTTGTGAACGTGCTCCCTCCGTCACTCGGGTCTGTCGCCTCCTTGCCGAGCGCTGGGCCGCGTCTCCCAGAGACCGTCCCCCAGGCCCTTTGCCTTTCCAGCCCCACTCCGGTGCCACGGTGGGGCCCTCTGACGTGGCGTGGACAGGCCGTGGCTCCTCACCCTCCACCCATGATGCCTCTGGGCTGTCGCCAACGTCTGGGGCCCGAAGTGTCCTCACTGTCTGCGTGGACGCAGGGGGGACACACCCTCGGCTTCCCGTGGGCACAGCGTGGGCCTCGAGGGGCCAGGTCAGGAGGGAGGGGTGCGTCTAGCTTGTTCGCTTTCCTAACTGAAGGCAAACGACAACCGACAATGTCGGAAAAACCTAACGAAGGATTAAGTTTGTCTCAAAAGATGCCAGCAGACCCCGCACTGAACAGGGACAGTGGGCGCGGGGCACGAGCGAGGAGGTGGCGCCTGCGCCCTGAGAACCGTCTAGCGCAAGATCCTCAGCAAAGACCTTCACCCGTTTGCTTGCGAGGGAAACACAGGAAACAACTAGAACAAGGGGCTCAGTTCCAGCGAGACCCCAGTGACCCGTCGCCTTAATCACCAGAAAAGCTACTCCTTAGAAGAGAAACCGTTACTGAAACGTGCGACACCACGACCCTCCTGCCTCCAAAGATGACTCCGGGTTTCACAATCACGAAGGTGACTGACGCCCATGGACTGTCACATGGAGAAGAAAGACTTACGCGAAACACAATCTCAGTGACACGAAAAACACCCTCCCCAGGAGGAGGGGCATGAAGCCAAGCCAAGGAGCAGAAGCCAGCAGAGGGACACACACGCACACACACGAACACGCAGACACACGAACACGCAGACACACATGAACACGCAGACACACATGAACACACATGCACAAACACACATGAAGACATGAACACACAAACCCACACATTAACACAGACATGTGTGAACACAGGTGTGCACACACACGAACAATACAGTCCAAACCTGCAGATGCACGCAAACAGACGCACATACACATGCACAAATACGCAACCACACCCATGCCCCGATGTGGGTCAGGTGGCACCCAGAAGCTGACAGCAAGCCCAGCCTGGCTGTGGGACACACACTGGGGCCAAAACGCCAACAGTGGCCCCGCGTCCTGAGAGGTGCTGCCCGTGGGGGAGGGCGCAGAGGAAGACGGGATCCTGGGGCTTCAGTCACGAGGTGAAGGGCTGTGGGGACCCTGTAAAGCTGTGAGGGCGCCTGGGTGTTAGCATGTGCACCACAATATCAGCCTGTGTGCGAGGCACGCGCATTACGCACACGACGGGCGTTAAGCTGCACACGCGTGTCTCCGTGTCACAGTAAACACACGGACCACGACTGGGAGATCTTGACGCGAAAGAAAAGAAACACTGAGTTTTCTGAACCAGGGGAAGAGCCCAGGAAGCACTGGGCCTGAGCCCACTGGACCCTCTGCGGCCCCAGTGTCCCCGCCAGGCCCGCCAGGAGCCCTCACCGGATGATGTCCGTGTACTCGCGGTCCCTGCCCTTGCTCTCCTTCCACTTGCGGTACATCACCGAGGCGTCCACGTTCGCCGGCGAGAAGGTGTTGGGCTCGTTGAGGAGGGAGATGACGCTCAGGAGGATGGTCCTGGGGGAGCAGGGAGCCAGGTGTGGGCACGTCCGCCCCGGAGTCCGGCCGACGCTGCAGCAGGAGCCGCAGGCTGTGAACGGCCGACGCGGCTGCCATTTATGGGGGGGACACCCCGAGTCCTGGCTTCCTGGCTCCTCAGGCCCGAGTCACTGCGGGGCTCTGGACGTACCGTGAAGCCAGCACCCGCCCAGGGGCCCCATCCTCCCATCCCCCCTCCCCGGCAGGCGATGTTGGTCAGGACTTACCCCCAGGACAGGAGGGGAGGAGCACTGAGCAGCCCTACCAACCGGGCCCCTCCTGCCCTCTGCCCGGCGCCAGGGATAAGACGCCTGGGCACCCTCCTTCCACCCGTCCCCATCCCCTGGGTGTCCCCGTCCCCTGGACGTCCCTCCTGGGGAGCAGGCCCCTCTGTGCCAACTTCCACTACGGCTGGGACTGCACCGAGGATGCCGGGGCCCAGAGGCGGGGTGCCCGCTCAGGGTGAGAAGCTCACCCCCAAGATGGCAGAGGCTGAGAAAGGAGGAGAGACCCAGGGGCAGGGAGCCACAGACACAAGATCCCCAGAAGCCAAGCCTGACGGCGGGCGGGCAGGACGTCGAGGAAGGAGGGAGAGGCCAGCAGATCGAGCCCTGAGGACTCCAGGGCCCCCGCATCCTGGTGGGAGGCCAGTCTGAACAGAGGCTGCGGCCCCAAGGACCACACAGGTTTGTCTTTCCAGGTCCATATCCCCAGGGCTGGCCGGGCCCAAGGAAGCAAGGAGGTCAGGAACGGGGGCCCGCCCGCCTCACCTGACGTTCTGGGTGGGGTTCCACCGCTCCGAGGGCAGCTCCCCGCTCTGGGGGTCGTCGACGGGGGGGTGGAGAATGGAGATGCACACGTCCCCCGTCTGCGTGAGGACAGAGAGAGGGAGGGGTCAGCGGCTTCTGTGGCGGCACGGCCTCCCCCCACCCCCGTTACAGAGGAACCGGAGAACAGGCTCACCTCGTAGATGTTGGGGTGCCACATCTTGGTCAGGAACCGGAAGGCCGGCGGGGAGTAGGGGTAGTCGATGGGGAACTTGAGGCGCGCCTGTGTGGGGATCAGCGGCTCAGCCAAGATGGCCTGGTTCCCGAGCACCGTGCACCGCTCGGGGACTCCGCCAGCAAACACACAAACAGGACGATGGCCTGGGATGGACACCCCATCAGGACGGGTGGGTGTGCTCGAGGGACCCTGCTGGCCGCCCACGCCCCGGCAGGCCTGGGGTCCGGGCCACAACAGGCCACCTTGGCTTTTGGGGGTCTGTGGGCTGAGTGGCCTCCACCCGCTGTCGGGGCTCCCAGCTGCTGGCCTGAGGCCCTGGGAGCCGTGTGCCCCGAGCGCGCACTTGGGCTCCCGCGCCTCAGTTTCCAGTTACGGAGGGGATTAAAATAGCCGTGTGTTCACTCAGCAACCGCTCCTGCCGCCGCCACGGGCCGGGCCGTGGGCAGAGATGAGTCAGCGCAGGGCGGCCGGCACTCTGCCCGCAGGTGTCCCTCTGGGGGGTCAGGAAGGCCGAGCAGAAGATCATGGCAGACAGCCAGGCCCACCTTGGGAGAGCTGCCCTCACAGGCAGGGGCTCGGGCCTTCGGGGACAGCCCCTGTGCCACTGGGTAAGCATGCTGAGGCGACAGGGCAGCCCGACAACAGCACAGGCCTCCCTGCACTGACACCCACTGTTCCCACTGCGAGCCTCACTTCACGCGCCCACGGAGATGCCGCTACCGCTGAGCAAACCGAGGCTCAGAGACGGAAAGCACTGTGCCCAAGGGCAGACAGCAAGTGAGGTGCAGAGTGGGCTCTGGAACCCAGTCTCCCCGGCACCCCCCTCACACGCCAGGGGCCGTCTACGGCTCGTAAAAGGAGAAGTGGGCATGGCTGGGCTGGCCGGGAGGAAGGCGGAAGCAACCCACAGAGACCCAGGGGCACGTCCTACCCTTGTATTTCCACATCTCCTGGGAAGAGAAGCCCCCCCCCCCCGCCAGACACAGACTAGAGGACCAGATGGACGGCAGAACCACGCAGAGTCCCAGGCTGGCTCCCCCGAGGACACACCCCACGGCAGCTGTGATGAACCCTCTACTCTCCTCTAGAGAAATGGGATGACCCCGCAACGCCAGCCTGGGAGCTCTACCCACAATCCCTTGCAACCAGTTAGTGGGCAACAGCGAGACCCACGTTCTCTCCTCCCAGACGGGCAACTTTGCTTGGGATCCTGGCCTGGCCTCAGGGGAGACCCTATTATCCCAGCTCTGAGCCCTTATCCTCACAGCTAGCCAGCCTAAAGTAGACAAGAGAGGCTAGGGAGATGGCTGCTGACACCATTCAGTGACCAAACCTGCTCCAAGCATGAGGAGGCCGGATTTCAGATGCAGAACTCATCACAGGGCAGTCCACACTCACCCCCGGCCCCATGCCAGCACAAGGGACCTTGACTCAGGGGTCACGTCCAGCAGACCCGGCTGCCCCCTCATGGCCACGCAGCAGGCCCGCCTAGACATGAGCCCAAAGCGCAGACACAGACGTCTGCCCACCCCTCCCCGCGGCCAGTGGGCTGTGGCTTCTGCAGGGCTCTTGGCAGGCTGTGACCGGGTTCCTCTGCTGAGGCTACTCCCTACCTGGTGTGCAGGGAGACCCCCGCCTCGAACCTGTGGCTCAAAGAGCAGACGCCCCTGCCCTCTGAATGGGGTCCTTCCGAGGCCACGCCTGAGCTCAGGTCACGAGGTCGAGAGTGCTGCCTGGGTTTTGGTCCGAGTATCCTGTCACTCCAGACAGAAACAGCTGGCCCGGGAAGCACTCACCTCCCTGCTCCCAACAACCCCCACCAAAGGGAACCCCTTGGAACTAAACCACCGCAGAGGACAGGAAAAATGGCCCAGAGCCTGAGACTCGGGCCCCCAGGAGCCACCTGCTCAGTGGAACCTGAGAAAGGCCAGCTGGGGCAAGAGGAGCCCAGCTTCTGCAGCCAGGGTCAGGGTGCTGGCAGGAGCTGGGGCCCAGGGTCCACGGGACACCCTCTGCAGTGGGTGCAGGCACAGGGTGCAGAATGGGAGAACAGCCTCAACCTCCCCAGGACAATGTGTTACATAAAGCCCAGGATGAAGCCAAGGACCTGGCCCCTGCTATCAGCCAGGATGGCCGCTCTCCAAGCAAGTCCTGCTGCCAAGGCCCATCCGAGCCTTTGTTGGAACCCGAGCAACTGACCCAGCGGCCACCCAGGGCTGGCCTCCCTCCCCCCGCTCCTCCCTCCCCAAGGCTGCTGCTCCCCAACAATAGTGCCTTTGGTTCTGGGGAGAGCCCTTTGTCCCTCTGGGCAGGGGCAGAGCAGGCAGCTGAGAGCTGGGTCGGCCAGGGCTCCCTTCCCCTCCCTACAGGGCCGGCCAAGTGGGAAGGAGATGGCACCAGGGAGGTGAGCTTCCCAGGGAGAGGGAAGCAAGATCTCACACTCAACAAACAGGGGCGCAGAGGGGTCCTGCCTCCCCTCTGGGGGCCTGAAGCTGCCTTCCAGGGAACCGGGTGGTTCTCAGGGTCTCCTGAAGGCGGACAGAAGGGAAGACCAAGGGATCCCCCACCCTGACCAAAGGAAGAAGGCCTGGCTGGGGGAGGAGGCAGTCCAGGGTCAAAGTGGGGGGGCCGAAAGAGGAAGGAGGGCATCCAGCTGGAGGAGGAGTGCCAGCGAGGAAAGAGGGTCCTGCAGGAGAAGGAGGGTCGCCTGAGAGGAGGGGGGTTCCAGGAGGGGGGGAGGG
>NC_060280.1:97266927-97294857 GCF_021613505.1 Equus quagga
CCGGCCGTGGGGCCTTTTTTGTGACGTCCTCGCGCGGGGCGGGGCCGGGCCGGGCCGGGCGGAGGGAGGGGCTGGGGCGGCCAGACCCCCTCCTCCGCGGCCCGAGCCTCAGTTTCCCCGTCCGTCCCCGCCGGTGCTCCGGGCGGGCAGACGGGGGAGCCGGGCCTGTGCGGGGAGGCGGGAGGGCAGGCGAGCGCCCGGCCCGCAGACCGGGTCCTGGACGGGCGGTGCCTCAGTTTCCCCTCAGAGGGGCTGAGTACGGGGGGGAGCTCGCTGGGACCCCAGGGTCAGCGGGGAGGCCCCAAAGTTCCCCCGCGGCTTGATTCACTCCAACGGGCTAGAATCCCAGCAGATCGGCGCTGCGGCCCCGAGAAGCTGGGGAAGAAATTAGCTCTCTTCCCGGTTCATTCAGCTCCCCTCCCGGCCAAACCCCCGGACTGAGCGCGATCCTCGCTGCGCCCTGATCTCAGGCTGACCTTCGACCCCACACAAGTCCTGACCCTGGGCTTCACTGGACCGCCTGAGCTCTGACCTGGCTGAGGGCAGGCCCAGAGGCCTCTCCCCAGGACACTTGGTCAGGAGGGTGGGCGTTGCCCCCTGGCCTCCATCCCTCCCATCTGCAGGTGACAGCCCCCCAGGAAGGGGGCCGTGGCACCCGGGGCCTGTTGTGGCCCTGGCCCTGGGGCATTGCTGCCAGGTGTCACTTCTGGCTGGGCTGAGCTGGCTCCCTCCCCCAGGTGCCCTCACACCTGGCCCTGGCCTCATCCAGCTGGGGGCAGCAGGTGACCCTGTGTGGGGGAAGGAAGACAGTGTGAGCGGTGGGGAGAGGTGCAGTGTCACAGCATTGGCATGTGGCAGCTCGTAGACAATGAGAATTAATCAAGATTCTTCCAGAGAGGTTTCCCAAGATCTCTCTACACGACACCCCACATCCCTGGGGCGTGTTGGGTGGGTGGGCGGAACTGGAAATGTAAAAGGAGGTACCAGGTTGATGGCCTCTCCAGCTGGTCCCATGTGGGGTCTCGTCCCCGGGGAAAGCCTGCTCCTCAGGCTCTGAAACATCATGGGGTGGTGGACGTCTGGGGTTTCTGCCTTAGCACCTCGGGTTCTGGCCATCGCACCTCGATTTTTCCTTTGGGGGTCCCCACTCTTAGTCTGTGAGGTTGGAATTGGACTGACCCTCAAGCCCTGGCTGCAGGTATGGTCATCCAATCAGAGGGCTCCAGGACCCCTGGCTGCAGTGGCTGGTTCAGGAACAGTATGTGACTGAGCCATCCTGGGAGTTTTTCTGGGAACACGGCGCTGGGGTGGCTGAGCTGGGAGGACCTGGGCCTGGAGATATGGGACGGTTTATCACCACAAGGCCTGTGAACAAAGCTGACACTCAGGAAAGCTGAGCTGACTGACAAGACAGGCAGATAACCCTGTTTGTGCTCCTGGATACAGCCATACCTGACCCCCCCCTGAATGCACCAATGATGCAAGCTGATAAGTTACTTCCTTTCTTATGAAGCCAGTTTGCGTTGGGCCTTCTGGCACATGCCAAAGAAGAGCCGTGCATTCAAATCTGAGTTCAGCCACGACCTTGGAAATGGTCTTCAAGTGCTAAACCAAGTCTCAGTTTATCTATCTGTTAAATGGGTTACATGATGTTATATTTGAAAGGCTCTTAGCATGGATCCTGAAGATGTTATGGAGGCTTAGACAATAGTGTTTTGGGGCAATGATGCCTCTTGGGAAGAAAGACACAATCTCAGGAGGCAGAGGGGCTGCAGGGGGAGTAAAAGGGGACGCACAGGAGAGAATGTGGCCCCTGCAAGGCCAGCTCTGCCTCCCCCTGGCTGTGCCCTCTGCTACTTACTGTGCTGGAGAACAAGGCCCCCCATAGACAGCCACGTCCTAATCCTGGAGCTGTGGATACACTCCCTCACGTGACAAAAGGGAGTCTGCAGACGGGATTCAGATCCCGGAGATGGGGAGGTCATCCTGGGTCATCCAGGTGGGTCCCGAGTAGTCCCCGGGGGGGGGGGGGGGGGGGGGGTTGGGGGCAGAGCGGGCGACGTGACGACGGGCAGAAGATGGAGCGACACACTTTGGAGAGGGAGGAAGGGGCCGTGAGCCCGGGCATGCGGGCGCTTCCAGAAGTGGAGAAGGCAACAGAGAGATTCTCCCCTGGACCCTCCGGAGGGAACAGCCCAGCCCACACCTGGACTTTAGGACTCAGCCCTGGGACTGGGACAGTAAACTTGTGTGAAGTCACTAACTTTGCGGTGACTTGCTACAACAGCCATGGGAACTGCACACTTATCTCTATGAACTTCAGATTCTTCCTCTGGGAAACTCATTCATTCGTTCATTCATTCACTCATGGCCTTACATGCACAAATCTAGACGCTGAGGACGCAGTGGTGAACAAAAGGAGCACAAACCCCTGTCCTCAGGGAGGCCGTAAACAAGCTGATGGATAAGCAAGCACTTTCTGGTAGCAAAAATTACCATGAGGAAAAATAAAGTGTGGTGGGTCTTAGTAAAGTGGGTGGTGCAGGAGGGTTATTTTGGGCAGGGGTCAGGGGAGGCGTCTCAGGAGGCAGCAGTTGAGCAGAAACCAGAAGGAAGTGAGCCACCTGGGTCCGAAGGAACAGTGTTCCAGGCAGAGGGAACAGCACGTGCAAAGGCCCTGAGGTGGGGCCAAGCTGGATCACCTAGAGACCAGCGTGCCTGGGGCGGAGTGAGGTGACAGAGACAAGAAAAGAAGCAGAGGAGTCTCTTGGCTCAGCTTTCCTGAGTGCTGGCTCCCTTCACAGGCCTCATGGTGACAAGATGGCTCCAGAATTCAGGCCTCGATCCTCCCATTGTAGCCGTCCCAGAAAAAATTCCTAGGGCTGCATTTCATTGGCCAGCTGGGAGTCACATGCTATTCCTGAACCAATCACTGGGACCAGGGCACCTGGAGCAATCCTCTTGGCCAGTGGGGCCGATGGGTTCTCCCAGGTGAATGAGGATGCCGGCCGGACCACAGGGAGGAGCAGGCTGGACCAAGTTACTAGCTGCAACCAACAGGATGCAGAGCAAGGCCAGCCCCCAATCTCTGCCTCGGTGCCTGGCTGGACCTGGGGCTTCCTCAGAGACCAGACGCCCCAGAGGAGCCCTGGGATCAGGGAGGCTGACAACAGGCTCCGTCCCAGACTTAGCAGACCTGAGACATCCTTGAGGTGCCCCTGGGGAGATGCCCAGCAGGTGGTTGGCTCTCAAGGGCTGGAGCAGGGCAGGGCGGGGCCGAGAGGTGAGTTTGAGAACCCTTGGCAACCAGATGGTAACTGAAGCTGGGAGAGGAGGATGCATGAGGAGAGGACGGAGAGGCCCCGGATGGAGCTGGGAGGACACGGTCCCCCAGGGAAGCGGGGAAGAGGAGGTGCGTCCTGTGCGGGATGAGGAAGCGCGTGTTGCTGGAGGCGGGGAGATTTGCGGCCCTGCATGGTGCACGCTGCTGTGAGGAGGGCAGGTCAGCTCCCCGGGCTGTGCTGGCAAAGTCAAGCCAGGATCCTGGCAACTGGGACTTGTGGACCCATGGGTGGGCTGTGGGCTACTCGGTGGAGGCCGTGAGGGAAGCTGCACGGGGTGGGGAGGTGGTCCCGGCCTGAGTCCCCTCAGCCTGATGGGGGGCCCTGGAGTGTGAGCTGCCCCCAGTCAGCTCCGTCTGAGGCAAGCAGCCGACTTTTGTACCCTCGGTGTCACTCACTGCGGATGCCTGACCCCAAAGGAGGGATGGAGCCTCCTGGGCCGTGTGGCTCCTCCCTCGAGGGGCAGGTGCGAGCTGGGAGGGGCATCTGGTGGCACCAGCAACGCCGGATGCACACCGCCCAGCCTGGGTTCTGATGACCAGGAGGGAGCGGTTACCCCCGGGGAGCAGAGCCCACCAGAGGGTGCCCAGCCAAGTCTGCTGGGAATCGCTGTGCCCGGGGTCCTGTCCCGGCCTGGAGCCCGTGAGTGAGCTCTGAACCGCAGGGCCTCACCCACGTCTCTTCCCTGCCGCTCCCCAGCGCACGGTCCGGGCCCGAGGCCGCCAGATGCTGACACTTCGGGTGCATTCCCTTTCGCGGGCCGTGACATAATGGCCACCGCTGACTGAGCGGCCACTTCTTAACTTTCTGCTTCCCATTGTTGTGTAACAAATGGCCCCAGAACACTGTGCGTTAAGATGACAACCATCCTTTATCTAACTCACGGGTCTGCTGGGCGGGGACCACGTGGCCTGGGCTTCCCCACAACGTGGCCGTGACCCAGGCCTGCCTCCTGTGGGAGGCAGAGAAGCCACTCGGGCTCGGGGAGGGGACACAGATGCCACCTCTTGATCCGCCTCTTGAGGGGGCGCAGGCAGCTCTGGACGAGGGCCAGCATGACGTGCCCTGGTTCCTCGGTTCACTGACCACCTACCCTACACCCAGGGCAGGTCTGGGGGTGGGTGGGGACAATGTGGACTCCACCATCGGCAGCTCATTAAGGCTTTAAATTCCGCTCCCGTGGGGTCTCCCTCAGTCAGCAGAGGGGTTGTCCTGATGACACTCTATCAGGGGGCGACCAAGGCCGAGGGGAGCCACAGACAGCAGTGGTTCCGGCTGCGAATCTGCTCCCTGCGGGCTCTCCGTCCCTTGGGGGGCAGAGGGGGCCGGGCGCCGGGTCAACAGTGACTGGAGGGAGCTTGTGGGCGGGCGTGGATTCCAGAGGAACTGGCAGCAGGTGGGGGAGGCAGTGTAGGGTGTGGGCTCTGGAGCCGGGCCTGGGTTCAAATCCCTGCCTGCTCCCTTGCTGGCTGTGTGACCCTTCCCCTCTCTGGGCCTCAGTTTCCCCATCCGCCTAACGCGGGTGGTGGCCTACTTTCCTCCTGCGGCCGTGCTGAGTCGAATGAGGCTTGCTGGTCTCGAACGTGTCAGCCATTCCCGTCACCACTGTCATCAGTATCTGCCCAGCTGACCTCTTCCTCTGACAGCTGGGGAAATTGAGGCCAAGAGGAACTGCTTGCGCTGGGAGTGCGTGGCGAGCAGAGCAGAGCTCCTGGGTCCAGGGCACTTCGCTGGGCGGCCCCGTGCCCTCTGCTCCCATAAGGCCGAGTCCAGGGTGCCCTGGCGTTTCCAGGTGGGCAGCGGAGGGACCCGGGGGGCCTGGCCCGCGTGGACACGGGGCGCGGGCGGGGAGCACACACAGCAGGCCGGCCTCGGGAACAGACTTTATTACCGCCGAGGAGGGGTCTTCGCGGGGCTGGGAACGGGGCCCACTTCCCGGGACCCCCGGCTCCCCCGCAGGGGCTGGGGCGTGGCTCCAGGTCCGAAGCTGTCTGGGGGCTCCCCGCACCCCCGCACGCAGGGCCGCGCAGCCCCGGTCCACGCCGCGTTCGCGCGGGGGCGGCCTCAGCCCACCGGCTTGACCTTGGCGATGAAGAGGGCGGCCGCCTTCCCCAGGAACTCCTCGCGGGTCATGGGGGCGCCGGGCCGCCGGGCCCCCCGCGCACGGTCCATGGCGAGCGCCAGGCTGTCGGGCCCCAGGCGCGAGCCGGCCTCCAGGTAGCGCGCGGGCGCGGCGGCGTCGCCGGCCTGCAGGGCGCCCTCCAGAGTGTCCAGCACGGCCTGGCCCAGGCGCCGGTCGGCCACGGCCAGGCCCGGCTCGGCCAGCAGGCGGTAGAGCGCGCCGGCGCGCGCCACGAACTCGAGCAGCACGAAGCAGGCGAGCGTGCCGGCGCGGAAGACGCCGAGCGGCACGGCCTCGTGGTCGCGGCACTGGATCTTGCGCAGCAGCGGCGCCACCGCCTCCTCGGGCGCCTCCCCGTCGCGGCACACGCGCCGCAGCAGCTCGCTGTAGGTGCGCCCGTCCAGCCCCGGCCGCTTCTTGCGCCCGCTGGCGCTCAGGCACTCGTAGGCCACGCCGACGTTGTTGTTGAAGGCCGACCTGCGGGCAGAGGGGCGTCGGCGGCGCAGGGGAGCCCCCGCCGGCCCGGCCTCCCGGCCCCCCCCCCCCCCCCCCCCCTCTGCCTCCAGTCCCCCCTCTGTCTCCAGGCCTCTTCTGCTTCCCATCCTCCCTCTATCTCCAGTCCCCCCTCTGCCTCCGAAGCATCAGGCCCGGCCCAGCCTCAGGGCCTTTGCACGGGCAGTGCCCTCTGCCCTGCATGCCCTTCCCCGGACCTCCCCACAGCTCCTCCGTGGGCCCCCTGACTCCACGACACCTTACTCCTCCATCTTCCCTCACGGGAGTTCCTACTATCTGACTTCCTATGTGGCGTCCTCGGGACACTGTGTCTTTCCCACCAGGACATCAGGCCAGGAGCCCAGTCAGGGAGTTCATGTCGGTCACTGCTATGGCCCTGGTGCCCAGAACATGACCCTGCACACAGCAGGTCCTCGAGAAACGTCTGCCAGTCAACCCCAGGCATCTGTCCCCAGGGTCCCCCCAATGATGCCTGCACTTAGAGGGGTCACTCTCGGCCAAACACTGTGCCTGGCCGCCAGCATGAGTCCACGCATTTCAGTCTCCCACAGTCCCACAGGCTGAGTCAACAACTATCGTGGCTGGGGGGGGGGGGTCAGACCCGGCCCACTGCCCACTTCTGTAAAGACAGTCTTACTGGCGCAGGGCCACGACTATCCACTGACACGCTGCCCATGGCCACCTTCCTGCTGTGAAGGCAGAGGCAGGCGGTCACGACAGGGACGGGCCACAAAGCAAGAATACTGACCACTTCCCTCACAGGAGTCTGTCCACCCACTGTCGGGGTATGGCTCCTTGCCCCACGGGGATCCTGAGGGCCCAGCACATACCCGGCTGTGTCGTGAGCTCCAGGAGCAAGCAGCTGGGGGCACTGTGGTGAAGGTGGGGTCTGCGGGGTTAGCCTGCCCGCTGGTTGACCCCGTGTCTCACTCCCCTTGTGGCATCGACAGCCCAGTGTGGGGCCCGTGGTCTGGTGCCAGAGTGTGGGTGGCTCGTTACTATTTCCACTGCAACAATGGGGAGTGAGGCTCAGGGCTGATGGTGGGCCGAGGATCCACAGAGGAAGGGGCTGACTGCGGGGCTCACACTCGTCCCTTCTGGGGGCTCAGCTCCCTGGGGAGGGAGGGACGCAGGGCAGCTCCCTCTCCTCCTGTGTGACCTGGGAATGTCGCCTCACCTTTCTGCAGGCTGGTATGCAGCAGGCGCCCAGTACATGCTGGCAGGTATTATGGGGGATCAGAATTGGCCACCTCAAAATGTCTTTTTGCCTTGCCTTGATTATTATTATCATTTTTTGAGGAAGGCTGGCCCTGAGCTAACATCCGTGCCTACCTTCCTCCACTTTATATGTGGGACGCCTGTCACGGCCTGGCTTGACGAGCGGTGTGTAGGTCCACGCCCAGGATCCAAACTGGCAAACCCCGGGCTGCCCGCCGAAGCAGAACGTGTGAACTTAACTGCTGCACCACCGGGCTAGCCCCTTGCCTTAATTTTTTTTAAGAACAAAAGACTCTGAAAGAAACTTTGACTTCTCCCACAACTGCCTAAGAGAACGCAGGATAGATCTGTCCCCAGGACAGGCCATCACCACAGATGACGCTGGGTATCGCAGACTGGCGGGGTCCTTGCTAAGCCCACTCTCATCAAAGTTCTGTTCGTCAAACATTTGCTTTGCCACGTCCCTGTGAGTTGCCTTCCTCCCCTTCGAAGCCCCCAAATGCTCCCCCCAACACCCTCCTTTGTCTTTAGCTGAAGACGGTATTTAAGGTGGCAGCTCGGCCATTCTGGCGAGTTGCTCAGTTTCCCTGGGTTTCTCCCATGTAAACGTGTTACTAAGCTGTGCGTGATTTCCTCCTGTTACTCTGTCTCATGGTGATTTAATCTGTAGCCCAGCAGAAGGCCCCAGAGTCTGTCTTCCTCCCCTAGAGTATGCAGCAGGCGCCCAGCACATGCTGGCCACTCTGTCACCACTCTGCCCAGTGTGGGGCCTGTGCATGGATGTGCTGGCCCAGGGGCTCCGTGGGCAGCACCCTGTGACAGAGGAGGACACCGAGGCCAGGGTGAGAGGCCGTCCCTGGGGGTCTCTCCCAGCCGGCTTCAATCTCGGCCCATCTGGCCATGAGCGCTTCCTCTTCCCATCCGACCTGCGGCACCCCGGGCAGTGAGATGATGCCGTGAGGTGCTGAGGGTGGGCCAGAGGCAGCCTCACGCCGATGAACGCTCCTGCCGTCATTAGGACTGTCACACGTCAGCCGGCCAGGCCCCCTGAGAACATTCGCAGGAGCTCTGTCATCAACTCTCAGCAGGAAGGTGCCCGCGGGGCCATCCCATTGAGTGAGGCGTCACCAGTGGCTGCGGAACAGATGCCCAGACCAGCAGCCTCAGACGGCAAAGATGTTTACCACGTCGCTGGGCTGTGTGTCGGGCTCGGGGCCTTGGCTGAGCTTCCGGCTCGGGGTCCTCATGACCTGCAGCCACGGCAGGTCCTCAGGGCTTGGCTGCCAGGGCTCCCCCACACTCCACGCGGGGCCGCTCAGCTGGAGCCCCAGTGGTCACCTTCCATGGAGGTTCAGAGCCATTGTGCTCCCTGCCCCCCGCTGCCACGGCGGCTTGAGCAGGGCCCCCACTGACCCCGCCGTGTGAGGGGAGTGAGCGTCAGCCGTGCCAGGGCCACGGAGGGTCCGGGGTCACCTGTTTGCGCGTGAGGCCCAGCCCGTCCTGTCCGGGGTCCTTGTCACCGCCGCCTGCTCTCCTTGCCTGGAGGGGAGTGTCCTCGTCCCTGCCTCTCGGACCTCCGTGAGCACAGAGGACGGACTCTGTGCTAGGGTGGCCGGTGGCCACGCACGCTGTCATCAGCTGTGACAGGCCACACCTCGGCTGTCAGACGCCATTTCTCTGAGGCTCCCCACCCTGCAGGCAGGAGGACACGACAGGTGTCACTGCCGCCCATGAGGATCCTCAAGAACCCAGAGGAGGTGGCCTCCACCTCTGGGCTGCCAGGCTCCGGGCCACACTCCCGGGCCACAGTCCTGGCGGGTCCCTGCCACCTGCTGAGTCACTGGGAACACGAGGGAAGCCCACATTGGCTGCTGTGCTCTCGGGACGCCCAGGCTCCAGTCTCAGCCTTGTGGGGGGAGCCCGGGCTCCGGCCTCAGTTTCCCCATCTGTGGAGCGGGGATCGGGCGCTTACTGGGGGTTCAATCAGCACAGTGCCTGCACAGAGCAGGCCATGAGCGTTTGTTAAAAATATATATATTCATGACGTGTCCCCAGAAAGAGCCATGGACTCACTCCAGACCAGGGCTCTTGACACAGGTGACCCCCAGGGGACACTGAGTGATGTCGGGGACATCTGTGGTGGTCACACTGGGTGGGTGGGGCCAAGGATGCGACTGAACTCTCTACAGGGCCCAGGATGGCCCCCCAGAGCATGATCTGAGCTGAGGACCCTCCGCGAGTTTTCCCGGGTCCCAGGGACCCGCAGGAATGGAGCTCCTGCTGTTACTACTGTTAACAAGGAGATGGCCTGGAAGGAAGCCTGGGGCCACACTGGCTCTGATCCGCTGGCCACGCAGGTCAGCAAGTCCCAGAATGACTGTGCTGTGGGGCCTTGAGGCCGGCAGGGGGCACCCTGGTTGACTTCACCCGGATCTTTCGTGATGATGCTCTCAGAGCAGCCAGGACGGGTCACCCCCTCAGCATTCGGCAAAGCTTCCTGGCCTCAGAGGGAGCACCCGTCTCCACACCCGGGACCCGCCCAACCCGGCTTCTGCTTCTGGTCCGTCAGGCGAGGTTAAGGGGCTCCGAAAGTGAGCCCGTCTTCTGAGTGATCGCTGCCTCCCCTGCTCGCTCCCCTCCTTCTGGCCCCTGCTGCTCCAGGTGGCCTCCAGCCAAAGTCTCCAACGCTCCTGCGGTGCAGTGACCAGCGTCCCCCAAGATGCACGTCACCTGGAACCCGTGCGTGTGGCCTTATTTGTACATCGGGTCTTGCAGATGCCATCGGTTCGGGGTCTGGAGATGACGTGGCACTAAACCCAGCGCCCAGTGTCCTCACAAGAGAGAAAACAGAGAGAGACAGACACAGAGGAGAGGCCACCAGCCCAGAGACACCAGGGCCCCCAGGAGCTAGAAGAGGCAGGAGGGACCCTCTGGAGGCTCCGGGGGGAGCGTGGCCCTGAGACACCTTGATCTCAGACTTCTGGCTCCAGAACTGCAGGAGAATAAATTCCTGTTGTTTTAAGCTGCCAAGTTTGTGGTAATTTGTTGCAGCAGCCACGGGAAGAAAAACACAGCCCCCTGGAGCTCTTAGTGGTGACAGTCAAGAAATAATGTACAACTGAAATCTCACATTGATGTAAACTATTATGAACTCAATTTGAAAAAAAAAATACAGTCCCCTTGGCCCTAAATGGGCTGTTGGACACAGGGCCACCGCCAGCCCACACGGTGTCTCTGTGTGAATTAGGAGAAGGCTCTGCAAAAAGCCTTCACCTGAACATCCTCATCTGTGGTGTCCACGGGGGTGAGCGGCTTGTCCAGTGCTCGACCTGAACGACTGTACTTGGCAGCACTGCAGCTGACTACTCTTCCTCCTTGGAAGACGTTCCGGGTGCTGCTCTCTTATTCTCTCCTTCACGTCTGGCCTGCCTTCTCAAGCTTTTTTGTGAGTTTTCCAAGGCTGGGGCTCCTCAGTGTTGGGTCCTGGGCTCTTCTCAGCTCGCCTCAGGCCTTCACAACCCCTCCCAGGTGACAACCTCCTGTCCCAGTCGCCTGTCTCAGTTGCAGACCCTCCTGTCCACCTTCCTGCTGTGAGGTTCTCCCAGCCCCACGACTTAACAGTCCCAAAGTGACTCTGGAAACTTCCCCCAAACCAGTGACCTCCCATCTCAGCAGACAGCCCCACGGGCCACCTGGGACTCTTCTCACACGCTCTCCTGCCACCCTGGCCCCAGCACACCCATCAGCTCGACCCTCCCAGCACATCCCAGACCACACACAGCCCACCAACCTGCTCCTCTTCCCCGGTCCCCACCGCAGGGGGTCCCCAGCCCCCAGACGCCCCACCACTCCTTGTATGGCTGTCATCGTGGACACCCCCCCCACTCCCTTCCCCTCTGTGGGTGGGGATGTGGGTGATCTGCTGAGATGCGCGCCCTTCACTGCCTTCCCACACCAGGGCTCCCTCCCAGGCTTGTGACCTGCAGCTGTGACTCTCTCAGGAGTGGGGGTTGCTGGAAGCACCTGGGAATCCCCTGAAAAGCTTCCTTGCTTGGCTTCCTCCCCTTTCCTGGGTTCTCCCGGGGGCACCCCCTTATAAAATTACCCCCTCATAAATGCTTGCCTCAGGCTCTGCTCCCCCCGTGGGTCCCACCCTGCTGCTCTGCAGCCCCCAGGCCGGTGCCCTTGCGCATCAGGCAGGCCTCTTTCTGGACGCCCCTCCTACCGCCAGGAGCCTCCCCCTGGGGTAGGGCCCTTGGGTGTCCGAGTTGCTCTCTGTCTCCACGGCCCAGCCCTGTCTGTGTTCATTTTCTGGCTGAATGGACGGGGATGCTGGCAACGAGGCAGCAAGAAGGGACCAGGCTCCGCGGCCTTGCTCTGCAACCTTGGGCACTGAGATTTTCAAAGTGGGGTGGGCTGCAAGGGGGAACTCAGCACCTGCAAAGAGCTGTCACAAGGGACGAAGCCTGCCGGGCTATCCGCGGCAGCACAAGCCCATCGCGGCCGCGGTGCACCCGGCACCCGGGAGGCACTGCGGACTACAGTTCCCAGCATGCCCCGCGCGCCACCACCGGCGCCGAGGGCGGAGAGCCGCGCGGAGCACGCTGGGAGTTGGAGTCCAGCTCCCGCCCGCAGCCCGCCCGGGCCCCACCCCGCACCTCTGAGAGTGGTGAGCCAGGCGGAGGTGCCACAGCGCGCGGCCCAGGCGCTGCTGCTGCAGCAGGAGCTGGCCCGGGGGCTCCCCGGCGCCGCCGTTGCCCGGCGAGCGCAGGCCCATGTTCTCGAAGTAGTGCGCCAGGAAGGCGATCGGCTCCTCGGGCCGCGCCTCCAGCACCTTCAGCAGAGCCGCGCGCAGCATCTCCGTCACGCCGACCTGCCGCAGGAAGTCTTCCTCGCTCTCGGCCGTTGCCGCCGCCCGGGACACCACCGGCCGGCCGCTGTCCGGGAAACTGGCCGCCGGGGCCACCGCCGGCCGCCGCTTCTCCACTGCCGCCATCTTCGCTGAGGGCAGCGGGACCGGAAGCGCCGCCATATTCCACTGCGCTGGCGCCGTGGGTGCGGCCATCTTGGTTAAGGGCAGAGAGCTCGGGGATCCCGCGGGGAGACTCTGGGAAATGACTAGCTCAGATCCTTCTCTCCCTGGGTTCTAGTCGGCACTCCCCCTCGGGTTTTCTCTTTCCGTGGACTGGTTGAGTTTCCTGGCTCGGGTCCGGAACCTGAATTTTGCCAGACTCCAAAATGGCTCCTCAGGCAGGGCTTGGTTTCTGGCATGAAGCCGGATTGCTTGCCATCTTGGTAGTGGGCGAGTCTTTTAGTAGTGTGGTCCCCTAGCAACGAGTCTCCTTGGTTACCGGAGAGGCCCGGCCGAGCGTGGGCGGGGATGGATGCGCCTAGACTCACGGACTGAGCGCCGCCCTCGCCCACTTTTCTGATTTTCGTCTTTGAGCCTTTGTGCGCGGGCTGGTCGTAAACCCAACCCAATCTCCGTCTGAGTTTATAGCTCACCTTAGGGGGAAAGACCCCCCTCTCCCCGCAGCCACCCACCAGGCTGGGCTTAGGGACTGCTCCGGGGTCCCCGTGGCCCCAAGTCCCCAGCACGTGTTCGCGGAATGCTTGGCCCTCTCGTGGTCCCCACGGCCCAGGCTGTTACCTTTCCTCACCATCGAGGGGCTCTTTCTCACACCGCATCCTCTACAGCTCTAGACTCTCCCGTAGCTCCCCCGTGCCCGCAGGCTGAAGTCCCCGGCACCTGCACCCCTTCATATGCTGGTCTCATCTCCAGCCTTTCTCTCCTCTCCCCCCTCCTCAGCCCCCAGCCACCCAGAAAG
The DNA here is from genome assembly GCF_021613505.1 of Equus quagga. Lineage (NCBI taxonomy): Eukaryota > Metazoa > Chordata > Mammalia > Perissodactyla > Equidae > Equus > Equus quagga. Next base: position 97,279,950 of record NC_060280.1, read on the forward strand.
AGATGCAGTTTCCCTTAATAAGCCACCTCTCTTCTGTGTCTCTGCCCACGCTCTTCCTCCACCAAATACTGTCCCCCACTTCTTTTGAGGAGTCCTAGATATTCTTTAGGCTCTGGTGTCCTCAAATCCAGGGAAGGGCGCAGGCACCGGTGATGGCCCACCTCGGGCAGAGCACATCCTCCCGGCTGCCCCTTCTCCCCAGCCCTGGCCACGTGGCGCTGGGGAGTCACCCAGTTCAGAGGGGCTGTGCAGAGGATTCCAGCATCCTCATACCCTGACAGGGACCAGTGAAGTCAGACCAGATGCTCTTTATTCTCCAGCTCTGGACCGTAGGGGGTGGCTCCCAGGGGCCCCACTCAGGGGAAATCCAGCCAGCAAGGGAACCTGGACTGCTGACCTTCAGGGTGAGGGGCCGGCAGTCAGCCCTCATGCAGTCCAGAACCCTGCAAACGTCCTCCAGTCAAAAGTGAGTGAAGGAACAGCCGGTCACTTCAGGAGTGACCTCCTGACTCCCACCCCCTCAGTCAGGTCCAGGCAGGGCAGGGGGCCCAGAGGAGCTGGTGGGCCCCGTGGTCTGTCGGCAGCATTTCCACAGGCGATAGGTGAGGACCACCAGCAGCAGCAGCGCCAGCACCACGCTGCCCGTCCACACGGTCGCGGACGGCACTGGGGAGCCTGGAGAAAGAAGCGTGAGGAGCCTGAACCCCTCTTTGCAGGTTTTGGGGAGAAGCTCAGCAGAGCTGCTGAGGGTTTCCAAATCTACCGAGCTCCCTGAAACTTTACAAAGGGCTTCACCATTTAGAACAGCTTTTGACATGTGCAAACCCCTGGATATCCAGGGGGAATCTTTTGAAAGGTGCATAGGACCTGACGGTGGGAGGTGGGCTGTCCAGTGAGGTGGGCACAGGCCATGTCAGCGTTCAGAGTGTGGCTCATCTGCAAGCGCCCTCGGTGTAAATACACATCGCACGTTGAAGATGTGTATTTCTCCAGATAAAAAGAATATAAAATGTCTCACTCACACTTGTTTAGAGATTACATGTTGACATGATAACGTCTGAGATATATTGGGTTCTATAAAACATAGTATCAAACTTATCTGTACTTTTTTTTCTGAATGTGGCTGCCAGAAAATTTGAAATTCCGTAAGTGGCGGTATCCTATTTCCATTTCCCTCCCACAGGCTGTTCGGGTCTGTATTGTAAATTTTAGTTTACAAAGAGGTGTAAAATCTCACGTCCCTGAAATTTACAGCCATTGCCATGCCAGGCCACTGTAATTGCACGATGTCGGGGAGGCCGTCTGGCCACTGAGGCTGGGTGGGGCACTTCCTGGTCTGGGGTGATGCAAGGCGTCCCCCCACCGCCCGTGGCTCCTCTGGGCCCTCCCCAGCCCTAGAACTTACAGATTTGCGGGACCAGGTACAGGCTGGCCATCTGGCCCCCGGGGTCCAGGCGACACTGGAACCACCCCTCGGGGGTGCACTCGGCCCACAGCATGCTCAGCCAAGCCTGGGCTCCGGCCTCCCGCCTATCGTAGGCCTCCAGACCACCAGGGGCTTGGATCCAGCGCACGGCCACACCAGGGCTGCAGGCCGCCTCACACAGCAGCTCCAGGCCCCCTGGCGCAGGCGACTGGTGGATCTCAGGGCGGCAGGTCCTGGCGGAGCTGTTCCCAGAGGTGGGGCCTGGACTGGTGGGGCGAGGACTCGTGGGGTCTGGACTCCCAGGGCTGCGGGTGGAGCCCTGCTGGGGCGTTGCCTCTGGGGAGGTCATGACAGGGGGCTCCCGGGAGGTCAGGCTGTGCAGGACTGGAAAACAAGGTGGCCGTTTTCCCTCCCTGCTGCCCCAGGCCCCCCCTCCTGCCTCAGTCTCTCCATCTGGATCATGGGGTTGGACCAGAACAGCTGCGAGCCCACCCTGGGCTTCTCGGGTGGATCGCAGGTATCTCGGTGGCTGGGAGCGGTCTCGGGGTCCATGGCAGCCGCCCCACCCTGAGCGAGCTGCTGGGGCTCTGGGTCTCACTTTCCTCCACTGTACTGGGGGCAATGGCCACCCCCCGGGGCTGCTGTGGACAGTGACCCAGTTCACACGGGGGCCCGGAGTGCAAGGTCAGGGTCATCAACTGCTGGGTTGTTGTGGGACTGGGAGGTGGAGAGAGGGGAAGATGCTCCCCATGGCGGGAGGGGGTCCTTGAGCTTTCTGCTCGTCACCTTGTGGTGCAGATGGGGAGACTGAGGCCCCAGGAGGGGTCTGCACGTCCTCCTATAAAATCTCTCGGATCCAGCAGCCTCTCCATGTGCCCTGCCACCACCCCCTCCCCAGCCCCTGGCTTCTACTTGATCCAAGCGCTGCCTGACCCCCACGACCCCAAGCACATTAACGTGAGTTTCAGGGTGCCCTGTCTGAGAGAGAATTGGTGCTTCTGTAGTGAGAGGCCACGAAGGGCCTGTCCCGGATTAGACACGTGTGGGTTAAATTAACAGTAACGTCTGACACGAACGGAGCACCTGCTGTGCACCAGGCCCCACGGGAAATGCTTTCGTTTGTTCACCACACGTATTTATTTATCGTGCACCTACTCTGCCCTGTGCCTGGTGAGGTCATTCACTCATTCGTTCATTCACTCATTCAGAACGTAGGTATCCAGCACCTACTGTGCGCTGGGCACCGCTCTAGCCCCAGAACCAAGAACCAAGCCTCACACCCAAGAACCAAACAGACACATCCACATCCTGGTGAAGCCGACCGCAGGCAAGACAGATAACGAAAGGAAATAAGGAGAGTGTACAGGATGTCAGGTGTTGATAAAAGGTGTCGGAAACAAGAACAGGAGAGGAGAAAGGGCTTGTGTGTGTGTGCGCGCGTGTGTGCATACACGTGTGCGTGTGTGAGGGGCAGGGCAGGGGGGTCAGGGGAAGCCTCACTGGGAAGGTGACCTGAGGGAGGTGAGTGAGGGAGCCACAGAGAGATCCGGGGGAAGGGCATTCTGGGTGCAGGGCACGGCAGCGCAAAGGCCCCGGGGCAGGACCCTGCAATTTCCCCAGCCACCGTGGGTAGTGTGACCATTCGGATGGGAACGCAGCAGGTGAGGGGGGAACCAGGGTCCCAGCGCAGGGCCCCGCTCATCGAGGCAGAGGAGCTGGGTGGTGCAACTTCACTCGCTCCTTGGGGGTCGCCAAGGTGCGGGTCGGCAGGTCCGCACTCACCTGGAATGGGCTGGCGGTGGCTCCGCTCCAAGCCGGGCAGCCTCATGGTGGCCTGGCATTGGAGGGCGGGCGGGGGGGAGGTCCCCAGCAGGGGCAGCAGCCAGCGCTGTGTCACTTGGAACAGCGAGTCCTCGCCGTCCTGGGACTCCTCCTCCAGTTCCGGGTCCTGGGCCTGCGCCCCCTCCAGCTCCCGGTCCCCCAGGAGCAGGGAGAAGGAGACGGTGTTCTGGTCGTCTCGCCTGGCAGGCGAGACGTTGTGGGCTGTGCAGGTCACCTCCTGGTCCCGCCCGGCCACCAGGGCCACTGGGAAGACCGTCAGCTGGTCCGGGAAGGCTGTGGACAGGGGACGGAGGGGGGTGGGCTGAGTCCGGAGGGTCAGGACCACAGAGGGCCCTGAGGAGGGGGTGTGGGGTGGGGTCAAAGGTGAGCGGGGACTGTTGGTGCACAGCGACATGGAAGACCCAGAGGCCAAGCTCGGTGTGGCTAGAATATAAGGGGGAGGGGCCCAGAGTAGAAAGGATGGGGGACTGAAGGCCTGGAGGCTGCAGGGAGGAGGGTGCGCAGAGGAGGGAGCGGGCCGCAGAGCGACTTGGAGCTGGAACGCAGGCACGGAGCTGGGGCGGGGTGGGCAATCCCGAAAGGCTCCGGAGAGGAGGCAGCGGCAAAGGAGGACAGAGGTGATGCGGGGCTGCCGGGTGTGCAGATGCGCGAGGGGCGGCGGGGCTCACAGAACACCAGCAGTTCCACGGTCCGCTGGAAGTTGGAGTTCCCGCAGGAGCCCACGCACACGCGGATCCCCGCCGCCGCCAGCGAGGCATTGCGCACGGAGAGGACGCTGCTGCCCGCGCCCGACTGCACGGCGCCCAGGCTGGTGTCCAGGCCGCGCCACTGCACCGAGGCCGCCCCGGGGTCCGCGCAGGCCACGCGGCAGGTCAGCTGCTGCGACCCACCCACTTCCACCGCCACCACGGGCTCGGGCGGCTCCACCTCCAGGGCACCTGCGGGCAGACGGCGCGCTCAGCCGGGCGCCCCGCCCGCCACCCGGGACCCTGGCCTGGACTGGTCCCAGGGGCGCCCGCGCCTGGACCCGAAGCCCTCCCAGCCCCGCCCCCGCCAAGGCTCTCCTCCAGGACCCCCTCCCCTCCCTGCGCCCCCTCCTCCCTCCTGAGCCCCCTCCCCTCCCTGCGCCCCGTCGTCTCACCTGACCCCCCTCCCCTCCCCAGACTCCTCCGCTCCCGGAGCTCCCCACCCTCACCGCGGCCGCGCCGCAGCAGCCCCAAGAAGAGGGGCAGCAGGAGGCCGAGGCCCCACTCCATGCCGGCCCCTGCGTGTCCCCAGCCCACGCGGCCGTGGCTTAAATAGCGGCGCCCGGGGCTCCTTGCCACCGCCCCCTCTTCCAGCTGCTCCCCGGGGGTTTCCCGAGGGGTTTCCCGCCCTGACCCCCGACCCCGGAGGCGACAGGGAGGCAGGGGCTGGCGGCCAAGGCGGGTCCGGCCGAGGTCAGAGAGGCGGGGCGGGTGGGTCTGGGCCGAGTCCAGGTCTCACTTTTAGAAACGGGAAGATAAGAAAGCGCGCGCAGCAGACGATGACCCCCGAGGTCAATTGAAGGGAAATCGGAACCAGGCCTAGGGTCGGCACCGCCCCCTGCCCACCCGGTCCCCTGCCGGCCGGACTCTCGCGCCCTGGTCCCGAGCGGCCGCGCGGGGGCGACGAAGAGCGAGCTGCGTCCAGGGCGGCGTGCGCGGGGGTCTCCAGGGGTGGGGTCTCCTGGGGGTTGTATTCCCCTGCAAGTGGGGGTCTCCCCAGGGGTGATGGAGCTGAGGCCCGCCAGGGCCTGGGACGGGGCACCACCCAGCCCTGAGCTGAGCTTGTTTCCCCTCCTTCAGACAGGAGGCCTGGTGGAGCCTGGGAGCCCCGGGTACGGGGCCGCCTCCAGGCTCCATTCCACACGGGGACCTGGGTCTGGGGTCCACAGGGACCCCCACAGAGGCCTGGGAAGGGACCCCGGCCAGGCTTCCACTCGCAGCAGGTGTCAGAGAGTCCCCCTCTTGTGAACACGCGAGTGCACCCCCATTCCCGGTGCCCCTTGGCCCGCTCCCCTCTGTCTGCCCTGCACAGCCGCTCAGCACCCGGCACCAGAGCGGTTTGAGGAACACCCCCCGAGCGACCAACACCCTGAGGCTGCCTGTGGCCTAAAGGAGAAAATCCAGACTCCAGGCCGTGGCGGAGTCCTGTAGGACTGGCAGCCTCAGGGCCTTTGCAGGGCTGGGCCCTCATCACTCTGGGTCTCCGTCCAGGTCCAGTGCTGCCTCCTGTGTCCTCCGCACCTGCCTGCCCACTGCCCCCTCCTCGGCTGCCCTTTCTCCTGGTGTGTTTTCCTCCAGACTTGACGAGGTCGCGTAGCTGGTCACATCTCCCCTGTCGGGGGAGCTTGTCTGGGGTGCTCACTGTGACCCCAGGCCCCACGCATAGCAGGCATGCGGGACGAAAAGGATGGAGGGGTCTTGGTTTGCCCCCAGCCGGCCTCAGGGTGTGGCTTGTGCCTCAGTTTCCCTGGCTTTGGAATAAGAGCTGGGGCAGCCAGGCGATGGGGTTTCTAAGCACCACCAGCTCTGCCCGACGGTCTTCTCAGCCTCTTGATGGTCAGAGGCAGCAACTGAGGAGGGGCTGGGAGCAGAGGGGGAGACTGAGGCCTTGGCAGGGTGAGGGTCCAGGTGTGTGAACCTGGTGTCCCTCTTCCTTAGTCCCATCCCCCCGGCCCGGGTGCCGGGAAAGGCCGCACAGGAAGGCCGGCTCCAAGGTCCGGCCCTCCCCAGGCAGGGGGTGTGGGCCCCTCTCGGGAAGCTGGGCACTTGACCCGGGCGGGGGGCAGCGGGCCTGACGAATGGCCCTCTTCCCAGCCCCTGACCCCATTTCCTGCCGCCCTCGAGGCTGAGGCCCCATGGGGTGTGACCTGGCTCTTTGGCCACTGCCCGGCCCTCACCGGTCGTCCCGGCCTGAGCTCCACCTGTGTGGAGGAGGAGCCTTCACATCCAACGACGCGCCTGGCGCCTGGCTCCGGGAGCGCTAAGGGGGCCCGAGGATGGGGGGCGGCCAGCAGCCACCCAGAAGGTTCTGGGCAGAGGTGGGGAAGAGCTGGGCCTGGGGCGGAGAGCAAGGGGATGGCGGGGAGAAGAGAGGGACGGGGTGGGGGCCCGGAGGGAGGGCCCAGGTGGACCCCCGGGAGTCTGGGGCCAGCTCTGGTGGGGGCTGGACACGGGTCCCGCTCACACCTGGGACACCGGTCTTGTCCCTGGGAGACTGAGCCCCCTGCAGCCAGCGGGTGGGGCCTGGGGTCCCCTTCTGCCCCCCGGCCTGGGCTTCCTGCATGCTGCCTGTGGATCACCTCTTCCTGGCATTGTCGCCGCCCGGAGGAAGTCCTTAGAGGCCTCGCAGGAAGCCTCCGAAGCATGGGGGGTCCCAGCCCCCCCAGACCCGACATCCTGGCCTCCCCGTCCACCTTCCTCGACAGCAGCAGTGTTCTGCCAGGAAAACAGGCCTCGGAGGGTGTCCGGGAGGGGCCTGCGCACCCTCGGCCCCAGTCACGCCAGCTCCCTCCTTCCTGCCAGGCTGGGCCAGGCCCCCCTCACTAGCACCGCTGGTCACGGGGGCTCTCCTGGCTCTTCCTTTGGGGTGGGCTGCAGCTGTGAGGGCATGGCCCCCCTCGGGTCCCCGCCAGCTCAGGCTCTGGAGGACCCCAGCCCCGATGTGACTTCTGCCATGGTGGGGAGGAGGGGATGAGGCTGCAAGTGGTCCTTTAATAAATGACAGGGCCACAAAGCTCTAGAGTGGAAGTGGCTGTCAGTCCACTGGGCCTTCGACACCCCTGCTGGTCCCCAAAACCGCCCTGCTGAGCTGGGCTGAGGGGCATGGTGGGAGGGTGACCCCCAGGGCATTAAGGTGGGGGGCCAGGATCCCAAATAAACAACCGACACGGAAAGCCCGTGACCACATGTCGCATGGTGGTTCTCTTTCTCTCCGAAGCTGAACCCAAGTTTGGCAAAAACAGGAAGTGGGTGGGTGGCCGTCCGAGTCCGGGGTCTGCAGCTGCCCGGCCCCTCGGCCCTCTGAAGCATCAGATGTAGGTTGTCAGGAGCGTTGGGAGCAGAGGCTTCGAGCAGCGACTTCTGGGTTCACGGACAGGGTGGAAGCCCCCAGTGGAGGTGGGGGTCCCGGAAGCCCCTGCAGGCAGGGCCAGTCTCCCCGGGGACCGAAGCTTGTCCCCCACCTGGGACGGGGGGGCTCCACTTGTGCTGTCCTCCAGCTGCGGCTCCTGGCCCACGGGGGCCCTGGCCTGCAGGCTGTGGGGACCCACCGCCGAGCTTCTAACACTCAGGGCCAGGGCACTGTGCTGGGGGATGGAGCTGGCGACCAGGGCCTCTGTCTCACTCAGCTCCACGTGAAACAGGTGGAGGCTGAAGCCGTGGAGGCCGGTGACCACACCCTGCCCCTCACCTGGGGACAGGTCGGCACACAGCTCACCACCCCTCCCAGGGCGGGGGCAGAACAGGCCCAAACGGACCTCAGGAGGTGCGGGCAGACCAGGGGCAGCTCAGGGGTCAGCCCTCCTCTGTGTGTCTAAGCAAAGACCTGCCCATCCGACACCTCATCCATCACCTCATCCATCGTCCACCCGCCCGTCTGTCCACTGCAGGGGAGGAAGCGGAGTCCTCTACCCACAGGTCCTTGTGGCTGGGCCAGGAATCAAACTGACAGGAGATGGGACAACACGCGAAAATCAGACGGCTTCAGAACATGGCTTTTCTCCTGGCAGCTTGTTTGCTGCATTTTAGCTCAGATGTGCCCCCTCCTGCATCATGCCGTCCTTCCCTCCTTTTGCACTACTGGGGCCCACTTCCTGACCCCAGTCCCAACCCTGCTCTCCCTCAGCCCACTGTGGCCTGGTCCCCACAGACACCACCCGCTGGTGCTAACTCCACAGGCTGCTCTCTCTCCTGCCTCACCTGATGCCCTCTGGAGGCCTCACCCCCTTGATTTCTGTGACAACTCATGGCGGGTGGGGGACTGATGGGCGTCCTGCTCTTGGGCTCTCTCTGGCTGCCCTTCCTCTTCTCTCCAGCATGCACTCTTTCCCCAAGTGGAACCACCTCCCCCAGGTTCCTCCACTTCCCCCAGGATCCTCCACCCCTTACTCTGATCCATTTCTGTTTCATCTGCAGCACCTGCTGTCTTCTAACATACTCTGTAATTCACTCATTTGTGGTTTATTGTTTAGTATCTGTCTTTCTCACTAGAACCAGGCTCCCTGTGGAGAGGGAGCTCTGCCTGTTGGGTTCACTGATGTGTCCAGGGCCCTGGAATAGTGCCTGGTGCACAGGAGATGCTCAATGTATATCTGCTGAGCGGATAGATCAAAGCTCCAACTTTCATCTACAAGCTGTTCACACCCAACTTTCTCTCCAGATCAGACCCTCTTCCAAACTCCAGAGCAGTTTGTATGAACATGTGGACGTGGGAGAAACCCAGGAAACCGAGTGACTCGCCGGATCGGCCGAGGCCGCCCCCTCGAATACCGTCTTCAGCTAAAGACAGAGGAGGACGGGGACGGGGGACCAGCAAAGCAGGCTGTTTACTCCAGTAAACAGGAGTCAGGGTGTTATGCAGACTCAAGTCCTCGCCCTCCGCATTGATTAGTTTCTAGAAATGAGGTCACCCCCCCCCCCCTTCCTGGCGCAGAAGGAGACACCTTTGCGGATGGAGATTTCCCCACACAGACGTCACTTCTCGTACACAGGGTCACTTCTGCTTGGTCCTCCGAGCTCTCCCCTTCCGCAGTTGCTTAAAAGTAACCAGCCCCAAATAATCCTCATGCCAGAGACACGCATCCTGAGGCGGTCAATTCTGATTCCCACGGAATCTACTCTTTCAACTACGGTTTTAGGAAATCTTAAATACAGATGAAATACTTCCCATGAAAATTATGTGTAAGACACACGTAGGTATAAACCACATCCGGGATTCTGAGAATTCAGCACGAAGGAAGAACGTGAGATACCTCAATGTTTATTAAAAACTGATTACGTTTTGAAACACTAATGTTTTGGACACGCTGGTTAAATAAGTACATTCGATGAAACTCATTCTGTTTGACTTACGCCGCCCTTTTCTCCCTGCATTTCTCGCGTGAGTGGCCTGTGTGGCTCCTGCTCTGTCTGGTGGGCAGGGGCTCCGGCCTCTGTCCCGACCCCAGAATGGACGTGTCCTCTGTGGGGTGGTGAGCGGCCCTCTCCTTCAACACCGAAGTCCACTCGGGGACCTGGGGGCCTGCTGTCCTGAGGATTAGGATAGTGGTCCTCACCAGGCCGCATCTGGGGACGTCTGTGGTTGTCACCCTGGGGTGCTCCTGGCATCGGGGGCTGGGGGCCAGGAATGCTGCTCCGCATCCTACAGAGCCCTAGGACAACCAGCCGACACCAGCAGTGCAGAGGTCTGAGGCTGGGAACCCTGGGGGGACGGGCTGGCGGACCTGGGAGAATAGAGTTGGGCGGCCTAGCCAGACCCCTCAGGGATATTCCTGCCCAGGGGGCCTGTGCAGCATGAGAGCCTGGCAGCCAGGTCAGGGTCACGCCGTGGTTCAGTTCAGAGCCCCTGCTGTCAGGGTGGAGTTGGGGGCGTTCTGCAGTGAGCTGGGGAACCGGGTTGCAGACTCTGCCTGGGTGTCTGGGGCAGGGGTCTGGGTGCACAGGCTGGGTTTGGGGGTCCTGGGCAGGGAATGGGGTCAGATTCAGCGTCCGAGGCAGAGACCAGAGTCCCAGACAGTCCAGGTGGGCTGTGGGTGCCCAGCACAGTTAGGGGTGGGAGGGAGGTCCAGGGTGGGCTGATCCTGAGGGTCAGGGTGGGTGCTGAGGGTCAGGGTCAAGATCAGGGTCCTGGGGTCTGGCCGGCACTGAGGGTCAGTGTCAGGGGCAGGGCTGGTGCTGAGGGTCAGGGTCAGGATTGGAGTCCTGGGTCAGGGTCGGTGCTGAAGGTCAGGGTCAGGATTGGGGTCTGGGGTCAGGCTGGTGCTGGGGGTCAGGGTCGGGGCAGGCGCTGAGGGTCAGGATCGGAGTCCGGGGTCCGGCCGGCACTGAGGCTCAGGGTCGGGGCGGGGTCCGGGGTCAGGGCCGGCGCTGGGGGACCCGTCGCCGGGGCTCGGCACTCACGGCACCGCCGCTTTGGTGACCGTCCTCTCGTCCAGCAGGAAACTGCAGTCCAGCCGCTTCTTCCCGCCGGTCACGCGCCGCCCCGCGGGGCGCCCCGTCCTGCAGCGCGACCGCGGGGGACACTCCGGCCGCGGGCAGCCCCCGACTCGCCCGGCTCAGCCTCTGCCGGTGTGCGCCCCGGCCTCGCCCTCAAGGCTCGGCAGTCCCTGAGCCGACCCCGCAACGCCGGACTACAACTCCCGGCATGCCGCGGGCGCCGGGGGTCTGCGGCCCGGACTGCGTTTCCCGCCAGGCCGCGCGCGCCGCAGGCCTCTCTAGCCCGGAGCCCCGCCTCGCCTGCCGACATGGTGCCGCTCGGGGACGGAGGTGCGGAGCGTCCGCTCGTGTTGGGCGCGAGTGCGGGCGGTCCGGCCTCTTCGGACCCGCGCCGTGTCGTCCAGGGCCCGGGAGGCCCGATGCCGGCCGTCCGGGTCGAGTGGCCGCGGGTCTCGGGAAACAGGTGCGGGTGAAGACCTGCACACGGGGACGCGGTGGGGACAGGCGGCAGCTTGGCGTTCCCGCCTCCCCCGGGCTGGGCTGGCGACCTCGGGCCCGCTGGGTCCCGGGGGCCGGGTCGCGCTGCCCGGATGGGGTCGCGCTGGGGTTCAGCGTCTGGTCTAAGGGTCGTGGGGCGGATGTCCCAGCCCGAGCGGTCGCTAGCGGGAGGGTCGGTCGCTCGCTAATTCGGCGGATGCTCACTGAGTGCCTGCTAGACCGAGTGCCAGGCGGTGTGGCGGGTGCCGGGTGACGGCGGAGAGGCGGGACCGGGGACCTTGACTCCGAGCGTGATGCGCAGGCAGCTGCGTGCGTGGATGCTGAACTGGTGTAGCCGCGCTGGTTGCCGTGGGGCAGACGCTCCCTTCGGGGCTCGGGGCTGATTTCGAGCCACAACAGGACGTCCCCAGCTCACAAAACTCCCGCGTGAACAGTCAGCCCTCAGGGACTCCGGCTGCCGCCGCCCCTCGGGCCAGGGCTGTGTGCGATCTCAGCTGGTGACGAAGGACGTGGGAAAAGAAAGCCCGGGGCAGGCCGTCGAATTAAGTCTGGGGGTCGAGACTTGAGGGAAGCCAAAAGAATTAGGGTCCACGTGGGAAAGGCCCGCGGCTGGAGCCGCCTGGTCTGTTCTAGAAAAGCGAGCAGGCCGAGGGCTGGGTCAGGCTGGAGGCAGGGAGAGGACCTGGGCAGTCGGACCTCGCAGGCTCCAGGAAAGCCTGCTGGGACCCCTCCGGCCACCCGGTCCTCAATGCCAGCCCTTCCTCCCCCTGAACCTCGATGTCCTTTGCAAAAGGGAGACACGGTGGCCGTGCAGCCAGGGACCCACAGACACGAGAGCCAGCTCGTCCCCGCTCTGTCCCACGTGCAGAGCCGCTCTTTCTGGGATGGAGGCGGGAGGGGAGACCCGCGGGTTCGCAGCGTCCTCGTCCTCAGGAAGAACAAGGCTCCCTTGTTAGAGTCCCCGCTGGGCAAAGGGCAGGCGGCCAGGCAGACACATGAGTCTGAGTTAGGGGCCTGGCCGCGGGACAAAGGACAAGGGACAAGGGACAGGGCCCCTGGGGAGGGGAAGTGACAGATGGCAGTGGCTGGGAGGGCAGAGCATGAGCCGACACTGGGTGGGGCGGCGTCCCCTGCAAACACCTGGCCTGCCGCTGCTGGTGTGCCGGGGACAGAGAACAGGTCGTCCAACAAGCCCAGCCTCCGGGGGCGTCCTCATCCTCGGCCCTCCGAGATTTCAGAAAGAGGCACTGGGGACAGCTCCTGCCTCTTCCTGTGTGTACGTGTGTGCGTGTTGCATACGTGGAGGAGCGTGGGAGAAACGGACAGTAAACAACTGAAGAAATCAGCTGGTCCCCTCCTCTGGGTTGAGGTCAAATCTGTCCTTCAGAGGATTCAGGTCAAGGCCAGGCAGCCATTCCTGACTCTTACACCTGACCACGCCCCTCTGCTCCAAACCCTCCATGGCTCCCACATCCCTCGGGGTGACAGCCAGGTCCTCCTTGTACCCACCAGGCCCCAACCATCTGCCCTCTCTGTCCCCTCCCTGCCCTCCCTCCTCCCTCTCTCCCCCTTGCTCCCTCTGCTCCAGCCACATTGGCCTCCTCGCTGTTCCTCCAACATGCCAGGCACAGTCCTGCCCCAGGGCCTTTGCAGGGCCCTGCCCTCCACCCAGAACGCTGTGAACATTGGAATAAAGGTCGGTATCTTCACGCAATGGAATATCACGCCCAGCAATGGAAGCAGGTGGTCTCCCACTGCACCCGACAGCAGGATGCATCTCACGCACGAGGTTGAGGGAAAGGCTTTATAAGAATGCAGTGCACAGGTCCGTTCATATAGAGCAAAAAAGGGACAACACAGCCCTGCCTTAGAAGTCAGCACGGTGGTTATGGGGTGGAGGGAAGCAGACGACTGGAAGGGGGCACGAGGGGGCTTCTGGGGGCTGCAAACACCAGGTTGCAGGATCTCACGCTGGCTGCACGGGTGTCACTGATTTGTGAGCGGCTGCCAAGCTGTGACAAGATGCTGGTTGTGACCGTGTGCAGCCGGTCTCCCCCTCAGCACTGCGGGGTGTTGCGCAGAGTCCCGCTCGATGCCAGGAGCACCCCCAGTCTTGGCACCCAGAGTTGTCTGCAGACAGTGTCCAGGGTCCCCTGGGGCAGAATCACCCCAGGTTGAGAGCTGCTGGACTAAGGGGTTGATTCTGGACTGAAACGCTCCAGCCTGTGCTGTCACCGTCCACATGTCGTCACCGAGTACTTGAACCAAGATGTGCCGTGAGTGCAAAACATACACCATGGGCCAGTCCTGTGGTGCAACAGTTGGGTTCACACGTTCCACTTCGGTGGCCCGGGGTTCACCAGTTCAGATCCTGGGTGCAGACATGGCACCGCTCATCAAGCCATGCTGTGGTAGGTGTCCCACATATAAAGTAGAGGAAAATGGGCACGGATGTTAGCTCAGGGCCAGTCTTGCTCAGCAAAAAGAGGAGGATTGGCAGCAGATGTTAGCTCAGGGCTAATCTTCCTCAAAAAAAACCCCCCAAAACCCCCACAAACACCCGACTGTGAAGACCAGCACAAAGAAAAGAATGCAAAATATCTGTAACTTTTGTATGCTGAAAAGATAATATTTGGGGTGAAATGTGTTATTAAAGGTATTTCCTCTTTTTTTGGTTATGGTTACTGGAACATTCAAGATTACACCTGTGGTTCGCATCCTTTCTCGTGGGCTGTCTTGCTTGACTCTGAGTCCCCAACGCCTAGCTCAGACCCTGGCATACAGTAGGTGCCCAATAAATGCGGTCCCTGCCCTCACAGCCAACACCCAGAGGCCAGGTCAGGAGTGTGGGTTCGTTCACGGCACGTGGGAGCCCAGGGAGGGTTTCGTAGGCAGGACACAGGTTTGGGGTGACTTCTGATTTCAAAAGATCATTCGGTCGCGGAAAGGGGGTTACATGGAAAGAGGAAGATGGGGAGTTTTGGGGGCAGTGGCATTTTCTCAGCGACTGAAGAAGGAGCCAGTAGATCCAGGCAGAGACGGGGGAGCTGAGAGGGAAGTGCCGGGGTGCTTGGCGGGGGCCCTGCTCACACGACGTAAACGCAGCGCCAGCTCCAGCCCTGCCTGTGGCCCCGACCTTCTCCTTTGCTGACTTTGGAGAATGAAGTAGCCATGTTAGGGGGCCACGTGGCTAGAAGCTGAGAGGGGCTTCCAGCCAGCAGCCAGCGGGAAGGAGGGGCCCGTCCTAGAACAACAAGGAAGTCAGTTCCACAACCCAAGGGAGCCTGGAGCCGACCCTGCCCCAGTCCAGCCAGCGGACAAGCCCCAGTCCAGCCAGCGGACGAGCCCCAGCCCTGGCCGACAGGGTCAGTGCGGCCTGAGCAGAGGACCAGCTCTGCCGCCCAGAAACTGGCACGGAATAAGTGTGTGTGCTGTTTTAAGCCGCTGTGTTTGGGGGAACTTATTATTGGGTGTAGACAGACAACCAACAACCCAGACCTGGATGGCTGGCTGACCATCAGGTGTCCGGGGTCATCTCCCAGAGAGCCCCAAACCCACAATTCCAAAACTGAACTCTTGATCTTCTAAAACACCCCTCCCACATCGCTGCCCTCCCCATGCCCAACTACAGGCAGCTCCATCCTCTCCCGTTCTCAGGCCTGAAGCCTGGAGGGGCCTCAACACCTCTGGTTCCCCCAGCCCCACATCAGATCCTGTTGGTCCTAGTTTTAAAGTAGACACAGAACCCACCCGCTTCTTGGCCCCTCCTCCACCAGCGTCGGGCCGGTCTCACCATCACTCCCCACCCAATCATCCCTCCTCCCATCCCCGCATCCTCCGCCCCTCCACCCCGCTCCCTCCCCCATCCCCGCATCCTGCCCGAGTCCCTCCTGGACCAGCGCGGTCCCTCCTTCCGTCCCCCCATCCTCCCCCCATCCCTCCCCCATCCCCGCATCCTCCCCCC
>NC_060280.1:97299857-97304819 GCF_021613505.1 Equus quagga
CCCCCCGTCCTTCCTCCCATCCCTGCATCCTCCCCATCATCCCACCCCCCATCCCCGCATCCTGCCCGCATCCCTCCTGGACCAGCGCGGTCCCTCCCCCATCCCCGCATCCTCCCCCCTCCCCCGTCCTTCCTGCCATCCCCGCATCCTCCCCATCATCCCACCCCCCATACCCGCATCCTCCCGGACCCCCGCCGTCCCCTCCCCGTCTCCCGGCGCCGCCTCGGCTGTTCGCCCCGCAGCCGCCAGAGGGCGCGGCGAGCCCGAGTCGCCGTCCCCGCTCCGCCCTCAGCCGCGCGGCCCCCACGTCCCTCCCTCGGGAGCCCGCGCCCCCCGCCCGCCGCGCCGCCTCCGTCGCCCCCTCACTCCTCCGCTGCAGCCGCACGGGCCGCCCCGCTGTCCCTCCACCAGGCACGTCCCTCCGCCCGGGCCCTTTCCCCGGATCCCCTCGGCTCCCTCCTCACCTCCAGGCCTCTGCTCCAACGTCACCTTCCTAGTGAGGCCCCCTGACGTCCCCATTTCAAACTGCACACTCCCCACGCCTCCAAGGCCTCCTGGCCCTGATTTCCCCCCCACGCCCTGCCAGCTTCTAGGGTAACCTAAGACTCATTTGTCTGCCTCTCTCCAAAAAAGGTGAGGCCGGGAGTTCGTGTGTTTTGTTCATGCCTGGCGCCCAGATGCACACGTTGAATTAATAAATGTGATAAGGGCCGTAACTGAGGAGGCCCAGCAGCTGGTGGTCGATTGCTGGGCGGGGCGCACCTTCACCCCAGGTCCAGCCTCCGTTTCCTGTTTTTCTGATCTGCCCTCTTCTGTCAATGAATCAGATTGGAGTAAAAACGTGGCTCATTTGCACGTGCTTCGAGTTAATTAGTGTTCATTTCCATGCTGTTTACTTGGCGGTGGTGAAGTGTCCACAGAGAAGCTGGTGGCATCAAAGCAGGGCCTGGCCAGCTGGAGGGGGCCTGAGCTCAGTCTGGTGAGGTCGCTGGGCCCAGAGGTCCCCAAGGCCGCCTTTCACAGGCTTGGGCGGCCATTTCAGTCTGTCCCCACCCCTGTGTCAGCTCTTGGCTCCTTCGCACATCATGATGGGGAAATGGAGACAGTTGGGGCCAAGTCCTGGATGGCGTCTGAATGTAAGGTCTTGTCCTTGGCAGGGAGGCAGAGGGGTGGTAGCTCATCTCACAGAGGGGAAACTGAGGGAGTTGGGCTTGGGTCCCAGCTCGACCCTGGATGGAGGGTCCCATCCCTGGGAAGGAGGCACAGGGTCATAGCCATAACAGAGGGGAAACTAAGTCAGTTGGGGTTGAGTCAGTGAGTCCGGATGTCTGCACTGCGTGGCTGGCTGATGTGGCCTGGGCGGGGGGCTGAGGCATGGGGTGTGATGGGTTTGGGGAACAGCCTCCAGATGGGACTTTTGTCCTTTCTTTGCCTGGCCCTGGGTCCTCGAGGCCGACCTCAGTGGTACTGTCCCCGGGCTCCTGCACTTCAGGGGGAGGCACTGATGAGCAGGAGGAGAGAGAGCTTGGGTGTTCATCTCCTGCCTGCCTCCTCAGTGCCCAGTTCTGTCCATGGTTCTGGAGTTTGTGCTGCTTCTGGAAAGAAGAAGGTGGCTCGTCCAATGTCAAGGGGCCCACAGGTCACTGAGGGTGGAGCCAGCTGTGGGCTGACTTGTTGGTCAAGGCATCCTAGGTGGAGGGAGGTTGAGTGGAGGCATCCCAGGAGGAGGGAGGGCAGGTGGAGGGAGGGCAGGAGGAGGGAGGGCAGGAGGAGGGAGGGCAGATGGAGGGAGGGCAGGCGGAGGGAGGGCAGGAGGAGGGAGGGCAGGCGGAGGGAGGGCTGGTGTGGGCTCTGAGGTGAAGGCTTAGCAGCTTCAAGGAATAGCAAGGGTGGAGAGACCAAGTACTGAGGGGTGGGAGGCGAGAGGAGGGGGAGTGGGGATGGGACTGTGTGGGGTCCTGTGTGACGGCGAGGACGTGGGTCTATCCAGAGCATCGAGGAAGTCCACAGAGGATTCTCAGCACTCCCAGGAAGCTGAGCTGGGATTAGAACGGAGAAGTCTTTTTTTTTTTGAAGATTAGCCCTGAGCTAACTGCTGTCAATCCTCCTCTTTTTGCTGAGGAAGACTGGCCCTGAGCTGACATCCATGCCCATCTTTCTCTACTTTATATGTGGGACGCCTACCACAGCATGGCTTGACAAGTGGTGCCATGTCTTCACCCGGGATCCGAACTGACGAACCCCAGGCTGGGCCACTTAACCGCTGGGCCACTGGGCCGGCCCCAGAACCGAGAAGTCTTGACCCCGAGCTTTGATCTGAAATCAGAGTCAGAGTGCTGTGTTCGAGTCCTGGCTCTGCCGATGAGTTCCTGAGGGACCTGCACCCATCACTCCCCCTTTCCGTGCCCCAGTTTCCCCATCTGCAGCCACAGATGAGGGTCAGCGGCAGCACCTCCTCAGTGAGATGCTGAGACCGCTGAACAAGATGACGCCTGTGAAGAAGGTCCCCAAGGTGCAGAACGTGGCAGGTGACACCGGAAATGCTGGGCAGAAGATCTCCTTTGTCCCAGAGTCGGGACCTTTCTCTCTGCGGCTCCGCATGCCCCGCGTTGTCCCCGTAACGTGTGCGGATCTGCAGTGATGTCCCCCTTCCCTTCCTGGCATCGGGCTTGTGATCTTCCTCACAAATCCCTCCCGTCCTTGTGTTTTCTTGATCCGTCCAGCTGGAGGTTTAACAAATTGGCTTTTAAAGAACCAGCTTCTGGAGCTCTGTTAGCTCTTCTGCGGTTTTCTCTCTCGTGCGTTCCCACTGTTACATGTTTCATCTCTTTCCTTCTCTTGCTCTTTTTCTAGCTTCTTAAGGTAGACCCATCAGTCATTGATTTTGAGATCTTTCCTCTTTTCTAATATTAGCATTTAAGCCTCGATTTATGATCTTTTATGTAGATTATGACATTTTGATGAAAATATTTTAAAAATGGTGGACTGTGTTAACGTTCCATGGCGGAGTGATCTGTGTGGTGTGTGAATTGTAACTCAATCACGCTGTTAAAAAAAGGCGGTGCGGGGGCCCGGCCCAGTGGCGCAGCGGTTAAGTTCACTCGTTCCACTTCAGCAACCCTGGGTTTGTTCCCCGGTTTGGATCCCGGGTGTGAACCTACACACCGCTCGTCAAGCCGTGCTGTGGGAGGCGTCCCACATATAAAGTACAGGAAGATGGGCACGGATGTGAGCTCAGGGTTAATCTTCCTAAAAAAAAAAAAAAAAAAAAGGCAGCGCAGGAGGGCCCTTGATCCCTCAACTGACGAGGACACCATGGAGGGACAGGAATCTGAGTCTTGTCCAGCCAAGTGTTCCTGAGCCGCTGCTCGGAGCCTGACACAGCTGAAGCCTCAGTGCAGGCAGGAAAGTAAACCCTGCAATGGGCTGGAGTAAATCCTACCGACTTCTGGGAGTCAGCAGGCTGCCCTGGAGGACCAATATCACCTCCCACCCCAGGGCCTTTGCACGGCCATTCCCCTATCCTGCAATGCTCTTCTCTCACCTTCTCAATGCCATGACCTCTCACCCTGCCCTAATCCTCGGCTTGCACCCATCCTCCCAACTGCTCTGTGTTTTCCAGAACATTCAATGCCTTCTAATACCCCATGTGTTCATTTACTAATTTATTGTTTCTTTTCTCTCTCTCCTCTGAGAACATCAGCTCCTGTCCGTCTGTTCTTGTCCTGTTGCCACCAACCCAGACAGAACCTGGTATGCAGTAAGTGCTCAATAAGTGCTGACTGGATGAATGAAAGCAGGCAGGCAGGCTTCTGGGCCCATCATTGCGACTCCCAGAGTGGCGAACTTGCTGTATGACCTTGGGCCATGCCTCAGTTTCCCAAACTGTAGAAATGGAACCACGCCCCCCATGACCTCACCAGTCCCTCCAGCTACAAGGCCGAGGGTGTCAAGTTCACGGCTCTGGCTCCCTGGGCCCTGCTCTGGCCCTGGCTGCCCAGCTTGGCCAGCTCCCCGGGGACTCGCTCTGCTGACACCGGATTCTTTCCTGGACTGTCCAGCCGCCCGGCTGACACTCGATCCCGGCCCCACTTCCAGGCCAGCGTCCGCCCGACCAGCCGGCTGGGGCCAGGGCCCCAAGACTCCCCGCCGAGGGACAAGGGGCTGTCTGTGCGTCCCCGGAGGGTGTGTGAGGCCGGGGCCCTGCCAGCGTCCGCAGAAGCCGTGAGGATCGGGGACGGTGCCGACACCCGCAGCCCAGAGCTGCTGCCGCTGAGGGAGACGCCAGGGCGGGCACTGCCGAGCCCCGTGCTCCCTGCAGCCCCTCACCTGCCACCATGGGGACCCTGGGCTGCAACCCCGCCCCGCAGCTGACCACAGCGCCCCTGGGCCGGCGGGCCACCGAGTGCCAGATTCCAGAGACCGGCCTGCGGAAGACCTGCGGGGCAGCCACCGTGGAGAAGGGTATGCGTGGGCGTGGGGAGGGGGCCGTGGCCATGAGACCCTTTCCTGCTCCACCCCCACCCCTCACCCCGTAGGGCTTCTGGAAAGTCCCCGGAGCCCAGCTGAGACAGGAGCCTCTGAGGAGTCCCTGCGCTTCACCAGCCTGTTTCCCTCCTGTGACAGTGTCTGTGTCTGGCCTCAGTTTCCCCTCCTTGACAGTGTCTGTGCCTGGCCTCAGTTTCCCTCCTGTGACAGTGTCTGTGTTTGGCCTCAGTTTCCCTCCTGTGACAGTATCTATGTCTGGCCTCAGTTTCCCTCCTGTGACTGGGTCTGGCCTCAGTTTCCCTCCTGTGACAGTCTCTGTGTCTGGCCTCAGTTTCCCTCCTGTGACAGTGTCTGTCTGGCCTCAGTTTCCCTCCCTTGACAGTGTCTGGGTCTGGCCTCAGTTTCCCCTCCTTGACAGTGTCTGTGCCTGGCCTCAGTTTCCCTCCTGTGACAGTGTCTGTGTCTGGCCTCAGT
>NC_060280.1:97304829-97307682 GCF_021613505.1 Equus quagga
CCTCCTGTGACAGTGTCTGTGTCTGGCCTCAGTTTCCCTCCTGTGACTGTGTCTGTGTCTGGCCTCAGTTTCCCTCCTGTGACAGTGTCTGGGTCTGGCCCGCAGCCCTGCTCCCCTGTGACTCACAATGCCTGTGTCCCGCCCTTTGCCCCCGGCAGGGAGGCAGCTCCCCTGACACCCTGGACTGTGGTGGGAGCCCGGGGAAGGCTCAGGGGCTGGGCCCCAGCCCCCCCGTCTCTGGGCTGTGACTGGGGGCTCTGGTCGCAGGCTCTGGGCCAGGCTTGTACGTCCTGCCATCCACCGTTGGCTACACCAACCACGACTGCACCAAGGTGATGGGTCCCGCCTACTCGCTCTTCCGGAGGCCCAGCGAGGGTAAGGCGGGGAGGTGGGGGATGCTGGGGGTAGGGGGGCATGCAGGGGCTGGAGCGGGGCCTCCTGGGCCTCCAGGCTCCCCCCAGGGAGTGTTCCCCAGCTCCGTTAGCTCCAGGCCCCCTGAGTGAGGCAGGAAGCTAGGAGGGCTGCCCGAACCCCAGCTTGCTGTGTGACCCAGGAGAAGATGCTGTGCCTCTCTGGGCCTTTGTTTCCTTGTTGATGGAGAGAATGGAAGGAGGAGTGTGTGGCGGTCAGGACTGTGTTGCCTTCTGGGCTTTGCAGAGTCCTAACTCCTTTGTGCCTCAGTTTCCTCCTGCGTAGACAGCGACAACGCTCTCCTTACAGAGCTGTCGTCAGGATCACACAAACCTTAGATACCGGGACACGTTCGTTAATGAGGATTAAATGCCTCGAAGCACCTCCACTGGGCCTGGCATCCAGTCAGCGCCCAATACACGTGGGCTTCGAGGGCCAGCCTCAGTTTCCCCGACCACAAGAACGGGGCTCGCAGGCCCTGCCTGTCTCACAGGCTTGTGGCGAGGGTGCAAGGAGGATTCTCTGTGGTTTGGATGGGCAGGGCTGGTGGGTCAGCAGGCCACGGCGCCGCCTGGTCGGTGGGTGACCTCGCCCCTCTGACGTCCGCTTTCCTCCGGCCCGACGTGGGTGCGGCAGGGCGCGAGCAGGCGTGGGATGCAGGGATGCGGCCAGCGCGGTGGCCCCGCCACGTCCCGGCAGGCCTGTGCTCCGCACATCGGTGCCCACAAGCTCCATCTCCCGACTTCTGGAGCTGCTCCGAGGTCTCGCAGGGGCCAGGGCGGGGGGCTGCGAGGGTCGCGCGTGGGGTGTTTGATTCATGCAGATGGAGGCTTGTTGGGAGCGGTGGCTGTGCCGGCAGCCCCCTCTCAGCCTTCAGTCCCAAAGGAAGCCGCAAGGGGCCCCAGAAGGCGAATGAGGGCTCAGCCTCGCATCTGTCCCTGGGAGGGGTTAAGAACTTAGCCCATGACCCACAGCCACCCAGCCCCCCAGTTCCGGTCCTGTCCCAGGACACTGGGGCTGGGGGGTCGGGGTGGAGGTCAGCATAGACTCTGCTAAATGTCCAGGGAAGTCTTCTTGGAGGTGGGGGCATGGCATCTGGGCTTTGTCGGATGAGTAGGAGTTCGGTGGGGCCCCCAGGAGAAGAAGGGGACTCCAACAGAGTTTGCGGCATAGGCAAAGGTCCTGAGGTGGGAAATGGCCTGAGCGGGGCTTCACTCATTTGTCACACACAAGCGTGCATGGTGTCACGTGTGTGGACACGCACTTAGTACATATACCAATTAATCCTCGTCAAACTTGCTATACACAGACGTGTGTGCTTAACAATAGTGGCGATGGCATCGTGAGTAGTTGGATAGGTGCCCAAGGACATGGCTCACAGAGGCCACCCCGAGCCCCTCCCCAAGCATGTCACATGCCACCGAGCTGGTGACTGAAAGAGAGGACCCCACCCAGACCCTGCTCCATCTTACTTTGTGCAGCTCTGACCAATCCACCCGCTGGGTCCTAGCCCACGGCGAGGAGAGGCTGGGGGCGGGACAGCATTGGTCACAAGGGCACAGTCCAAGCAGAGACCTGGGGCTCCGGGTCAGGGCAACCCCACCTCCGGGGTCCGAGGTCCCTGCTGGGGGCGACTGGAGGGCGTCGGGGCCCCAGGACTACCAGGGGCACTGAGCGGCGTGGGGCCGTCAGAGGCGCCCTCAGAACCCTGGCCTCCTCTCCCCAGCATGTCCGCAGGATGCCAGCCCTGGGCCAATCTACTTCCTGGACCCGAACGTCACCCGCTTCGGCCGAAGCTGCACCCCTGCCTACTCCATGCAGGGCCGGGGCAAATATCGGGGTGAGTGGCTGACCTAGGCTGCCCTGTGAGGACCCTGCCCTTTCGGGGTCTCTGTGACTGTCCCACCTCTGTCTTGTCCTTCCCCTCCTGTCCCTGAGGTTCTTACAACTTCAGGGTCTTTGGAATGACGAAATCCACGGGACTCAGAAGAGGGGCCGGGGGCCCGAGAGAACCTGCATGAGTGAAGTGGGCCAGGGAGACGGTGACTGTGTGCACACGTGGGGCCACGAGAGCAGCCAGGGCTCGTCCTCAGCATCAGGACCCAGCAGGGTGCAGAGGGGACTGTGCGAATGTGACAGTCCCCTTCACAGGCTCCAAACAGCTCACTTTCAACCAGAGCGCCTGACTTAATTACCCAATTCCAGGCTCCCATCCACCCACCCTTTCATTTCAACCTGTCACCCTTGGGCTCGTCCACCCACCGATCCATCACTTCACCCCTCCATCCATCCACCCATCTATCTACTCACCAACTGACCCACCTGTCCACCTGTTCATCATCCAATCCATCCATCCATCCATCCGTCCATCCTTCCATTCATCCATCCATCCATGAACCATCCATGATCCATCCATCCATCCATCCATGATCCATCCATCCA
>NC_060280.1:97307692-97311348 GCF_021613505.1 Equus quagga
ATGATCCATCCATCCATCCATGATCCATCCATGATCCATCCATCCACAATCCACCTACACATCCATGGATCCATTCATCTACTCATTCACTTCTCAATGAACCACTCACCACCCATCCTTCTACTCAACCATCCACTCAAACACGCGTGAGGCCAAGTGCTGGGGAGTTGAAATAGATTTGACTCGTCTTTGCTTCTCATGAGACCCCAGTCTGGTGGTGGAGTTAGACCCACGTGGGGACCATCCCACCGCAATGTGGCCATGTCTGGACAGAGGGCAAGACCTAGGCCAGGGGATCCTAGACGGGGCCGTGAGGGCTCTGCCTAGAAGGAGGGTGTGGGGGGCAGGAGGGAGTGGGCTGCGGGGCTGCCTTGAAGAACGTGGTGGGAGGCGGGGATGGGAATTGGAAGGCTGAGGGGAGGGCTGAGCCTGGGCCGAGGCCTGGGTGCTTGGGGGGCAACACACAGTGTCGGGAGGTCGGGGAAGGTGCTGCTTGGGAAGTGCTCTGAGCTCCGGGAGGCCGGTGGGCCGAGGGCAGGTGGGGACTGTGCATTGCAACCCTCCTGCCCCCTCCTCACAGCTCTGGAGGTGACGCCGGGCCCCGGGGCCTACAGCCCAGAGAAGGTGGCCCCTGTTCGCCAGCGGACCCCCCCGGCTTTCACACTGGGCTCCCGTCTCCGCCCGCAGCCCCCGGACACCTCAGCCCCAGCCCCCAACACCTACACGCTGCCCTCCCTCTGGGGCTCCCAGATCTTCACCAAGCCCAGCAGCCCCAGCTACTCTGTGGTGGGCCGCACGCCCCCCACCCGCCCGCCGCAGGACCCCGCGGAGATCCCAGGCCCGGGACAGTACGACAGCCCGGACCCCAACGCCTACCGCCAGCGCCGGCCGGCCTTCACCATGCTGGGGCGGCCCCGGGCCCTGCGCCCCCGGGACGAGACGCCGGGCCCTGGTACCCACAGCCCCGAGCAGGTCACCGTGACCAAAGCCAGGGCCCCGGCGTTCACCATGGGCATCCGCCACTCCAGACGGGCCGCCACCATGGCCGCGGACACCACGCCCTGACACCCTGACCCTGGGTGTGAGCCTAGTCTCCCCAGGCTGTGAAGTGGGGTGTGGGCGGTCCCTCCTGGGCCTGGCCTTGCCTGGGGTTGGGGGGCCTCCTTCCTTCTTTTCTGAGCTGTCTGAGGTCTTTCTAGGCCACCTGCTCCCGCCAGTCCCCGGGGGCTGTGACCTGTGGCCCCGCGGCCCCACACTCTGGGAGCCTCTCCTGGCGCCCCAGTTTCTTCCGTCCTGGTCACGCCAGGTCAAGCCAGGCCAGGTGGAGAAAGGGACACCCCTGGCCCACCCCGCGGCCAGGCGACCGGCCGGAGATGGAGCTTCCTGTGTCCTAGAACTCAGTGTCCGTCCCGCCAGGGCCTGGGTGAGCCACACAGCTCGGGTTTCTGCCAAACTTGGGCTCGTCCCTGCTTCTCATGGAGCCGGCAGCCCGCTGGGGTCCCAGCCCGACACCAGGCTGGAAGCTGCCCTGATGCCCCTCCCCTCCACCCACCCACTAACTGTGTGCCAATAAATCTCTGTGTGGCACCGAAATCTGTCGGCATCTCACACGCGCGTTCATTTAACCCACTTTCGGTTCGCATCACAGGGAGAACTGAACTCTGCTCTCAGGATCCAGACCCCCAAGTCTGCAGCCCCTGGGGGTCTGGAGGGGCCCAGAGGAGGGATCCAGAGCTGCAGGAGGCCAGAGGTGGGGCCAGGGCTTTGAGTGGGGGGAGCCAGATAGGTTTCTTGGAAGAGGGGACACTGAAGCTGGATTTTGAAGGATGTATAGGAGTTGGATGTATTCTAATCTCTGCCATTAAGAGGTGCATACTGTGTTCTAGGTATTGATAAGATCATCTAAGCTTCATAGCAATTCAGGAGGGAGGTGACGTTTACTGAGAGAAAATTGGGCTCGGAGAGACTGGACACTTGTTTGAGCACAGCCCCGAGCCCTGTGTCCGTCTGATGTGAGGATCTGCATCCCGGCCAGCCTGGGGGGTGGGCAACTCTCTCCCTCCTCTGTCCCCTCCCCAGCCTGAGCAGCCAAAGCTGAACACACACCCCTTCAGTGGACTGGGTGGACACACACCGGGACCCTGACATATGCAGCTGGAGACACGCCAGGACCCCGACACACACACACCTGGGCGGGAACCTGGACCCCTCCCCAAACACACACACGTTCACGTCTGCACGCACCATACATACAACCCAACCCTCACGCGGTCCGCATGCGCGTGGACCACACTGGCACACGCACACACCAGAGCCGATGGGGGTTCCGGGCCGGAGAAACGCCACCCCCACACTGACCCACAGGCCGCGCCCTAGACACCCGCTCGCCCGGGGCCGCAGAGCGCAACGGCGACGCAGCGCGACGCTCCGGCCGCGGGCAGCAGCCCCGACCCGGCCTCCTCCTCCACCCCCGCCTCCTCCTCCTCCGGGCGGTGATCTCATTTCTCTGATTTATCGATCCGACTCCGGGCGGCCTCGCCCCGCCTTCCCCACCTGCCCGCGCGCCCCGGCCCCTCCTTTGTTTCCCGGCAGCGGTTCCAGCCTGGGCGGCGCGGGAGGGGGAGGGGTGGCTGAGCCCGCAGCCGGAGCCCGGGTCCCGGGCCCACCGCGCATCCCGTCCCCGGTGCAGAAGGACTAGTCCCCCCTGGGTGGAGGACGGAGGGGCCGCGGGCCTGGGAGCCTGAGGCCCAAGAGCTCAGCCGGGTTGATGCCCAATAGGGCTCCCCAGAAACGGAGGAGCCCGCGCCCCTGGCTTCCAGCCTGGGAAACTGAGGTCCAAGGCAAGGCAGCAGAGGAGGGACTCGGCTTCGCCCTGAGTCCCCGCTCCCAGGCAGCTCAGCCTGGCACTCCTGGGTCCGCATCTCCGCTGTGTGCCCTCGGGCACGCCCCTCCCCATGTCTGAGTCTCTGTTTCCCCATAAGGAATTAAAGCAGGGCGTGGTTTCAAGTACATCGGGCTGGAACTGCGGGTAGGGAGGGGGTTGACCTTAGGGTCTGGGCATCTCTCCTTCCCAGACCACGTCTTCGCCCACGTCTAGGCCTCGGTTTCCCCATCAATCAAAAAAGGAAGAAGGGAGCTGATTTCTGAGTCTCTCCTACCCCTGTTCTTCTAGGAACTTGGGCGACGGCTGGGGGCCGAATAGGGGGGTCCCCGCCCACGATCTGGGTTGGAAACATCGCTCCCTCCCTGGCTGCCGGATCCGAGTCAGCGCGCGTGCCCTCGGCGGGCCTCAGTTTCCCCGGCCGCCCCGCCAGGCGCCAGGACGCCGAGGGCCGGGGTCCCAGGGGCGCAGCCCCCCGCGGCTGCGCGCTGGGCCGGGCGGATGACATCACCGGGCCGGGGGCGGGGAGGCGGCGGGAAGGAGCGGGAGGGCCTCCTCCGCGCCAGGCGCAGCGCCCGGGCGGGCTCGGTCGGGCGGCCACGGCCATGACGCAGGGTCCGGGCGGGCGCGCGCCCCCCGAGCCCCCCGCGGCCCCCGAGCCCGAGGCGCCCACCACCTTCTGCGCGCTGCTGCCGCGCATGCCGCAGTGGAAGTTCGCGGCCCCCGCCGGCTTCCTGGGCCGCGGCCCGGCGGCGGCGCGGGCGGCGGGGGGCGC
>NC_060280.1:97311748-97349761 GCF_021613505.1 Equus quagga
CCTGCCCGCTGCCTGCGCTCAGCCGCTGCCGGGCCCCGGGGTCGCGCGGGCCGAGGGGCGCGCGGGGGGCGGCCGGGCCCCCAGACGCCGCCGCCGACGAGTGGATCCGCAAAGGCAGCTTCATCCACAAGCCGGCGCACGGCTGGCTGCACCCAGACGCCAGGGTCCTGGGCCCCGGGGTCTCCTACATCGTGCGGGTGAGTGCGCCGGCCGGGCCCCGGGACCACACCCTCCCCGGACCCCCAGCCAGGGCACTGGGGCTCCCCTCCCCCGCCTCTCTCTCTCGGACACCGGACACCGGGGACCCGCGCGCCAGGGCTCTCCTCTCCATCCTTCCTCCTCTCCCCGCACCCGGACCCCCATCTCCACCCGCGCCGGCTGGCCGCCCCCAGCGGAGGGGTCGGGGTTCCCACGGCGTCACGTGGGGAGGGGCGGGGAGAGCGCGGCAGGTGGGTGGGGGACGCGCATGCGCAGGTGGAGCGTCGCCCCGCTCTAGTTGGGCGGGAGTCGGGGAGTGAGGACGCGGCGGGCCTCGTGCTGCCCGGGCCGCGCTGAGAGCGCCTTCGCGGACGACAGACTCGGACCCTGCAGAGACCTAGACCTGGGGGGGGGGCGGGGAGGGGCATCTGGAACCGGGCCAGACCCGAGGATTCGGGATGCGACCGTCCGGGGACCTCGGATGTGGCGTAAAGAGACGCGTCTGCAGTTGTCTCGGTTTTTTGTGATGAACCTTTCAAACCACAGAGAAGCTGGAGGAATGGACCCTGGTCCCGGCGCGCCGCCTCCCTGCTCCGTCCCTCTGTCCCCGGGGAGTTTCCGACGAACCGTTAGGAAGTGAGCCAACGGGATTATATCTTCCGGGACGGGGTCCTCCTGCAGCCACCGTTCCTCGTACGTCCAAGAAAACCGCCAGGGACCCCAGATGTCGTCCAGCATGCGGCAGTGTGCCCACGTCCGCAGTGGGCTTTTGGGGGCCGGGATCCTGCAAGTGTGTGTGTGTTTGCCTCTGGTTAAGTGTCTGCTTCCTCTACAACAGCCCCCCACCTCTCGTCCCCTCCCCCGGCACCTGGTCGTCGGGTCCCCCCAAATTCATGTCCGTCGGAACCTGGGCGTCTGGCCTTACTTGGAAATAGGGTCTTTGCAGATGTGATCAAGTTAAGTGAGGCCGGCCTGCAGCGGGGTGGCCCCAACGCAGTGACCGGTGTCCTTAGAAGATGCGGGGAACGTGGACACAGACGCACGGGCCACGCCGTGTGAGGATGGAGGCAGAAACGGGGGTGAGGTTGTGCGGGCCGAGGATTGCGGGCCGCCAGAAGCTGGAAGAGACGAGGAAGGACCCTCCGCCCGGGCTTTCGGCTGGAGCCGCCTGGCCACACTTGGATTCTGGACGTCCGGTAGGCAGAGCCGAGAGAGAATAAATCCCGTTGTTCGAAGCCCCCGTTTGTGTTGCTTTGTCGTGGCCCCCGGGGCTCACACGTGGTTCAGGTGCGTTTGTCCCCAGGGACCTTCGTTTCTTTTATCACTGAGTGTCTGCCAGGCGCAGTTTTTGGGTCAGATCTTTGAAATGGAGGGATCACAGAGGTGAAGCGGGTGGGGAAGTCTCGAGTGCGGGCCTGCTGCGTCCACACCCGACGCACTGCCCGGCGCCCCTGGCGGCACCGGCCGCTCCTCCCGCCGTCCCAGTGCCCGTCACCAGCGTCTGGTTTTGTCCATTCTTGACCCTCCCCTGGGAGGGCGACTCTGGGCCTGTGCACATCTTGGTTCCGAACCAACTTCCACTCGTTTCTCTCAGCAAAAATCAGCGATTCTTGCCTGATGCACACTTTCCATTTTGATGATTTTATGATTATTTTCATGGTTGTTAGGGAAATGCTATTAGGCATCAAACCAGGGGTGGATGGTGGCAATATCAGTTTCCTCATAAACATTTTAAAAAATTGACGTAGAATTCAATACCATGAAGTATACAATTCAGAGGTTTTTAGTACATTCACAGGGTTGTGAAACTCTCACCATGATCTAATTCCAGAACATTCCATCATCCCAAAAAGAAGCCCCGTCCCCATCAGCATCACCCCCACCCCCTCCCCAGCCCCTGGCCCCCACGAGCCCACTCTCTGTCTGTGGATCTGCCTGTTCTGGACGTTTCTCGTCCATGGGGTCACACGCTGTGTGTCCTTCTGTGTCTGCTTCTCTCCCTGAGCGTCGTGTGTGCAGGTCCATCCATGTGGCTGTGTCAGGGCCTCGCTCCTCTTCATGGTTGCGTCGTGCTCCAGCGTGTGGGTGGACACGTGTGTAGATGGACCATGTTGTGTGGATCTGTTATCGGTTGATGGGTATTTAAGTCATTTCTTGCAGTTTCCCTTAAAAAATAAACTCAGTTATGTTTATAAATGGAGTTTACGGAAAACAAAAATGTTAAGTAAATAGTAGTATGGACCCTGTGGCACAGCTTATGAAGCTGGGCAGGACGGTGGAGCGTCTCCCGCGCTGGGAGCGCAGCGAGCTGGGTGCTGGTCCTGTCCTTGCCAGGTCTCGCTGTGTGAGCTTGGCTCAGTCCCTTCCCCTCTCTGGGCCTCAGTTTCCACACTTGTAAACTGTTCCTTTCCTGCAGCGTCCCAGGGTAGGCTCTGGGTTGCCTCGGTTTCCACATTTGTGGAGGGGAGGGTCAGACGCGAAGCCATCCGAGGTCTCCTGACCGTCCGTGGGAATTTCCTGTGGCGGCCGCAACAGAGCACCACGAACTGGGGCTTAAACACGGGAGGCCATCCTCTCACCGTCTGGAGGCCGGGAGTCCCAAACCGAGGTGTTGGGGGGCTGGCTGCCCCTGAGGCTCCGGGTTCCAGCCCCTTGCGGTCCCCGGTGGTCCCGCAGCCCTCAGCTCGCGGCCGCGTCGCTCCAGGCTCTGCGTGTCTGTCCCCGACCTCCTCTGCTCTCTCCTGTAAGGACCCCGCCCATCAGGCGCCGTCCTAAACCACTTCTGCTGAGTCCTCGGTCGCGTCTGCAGATTGCCTTTCCAGAAAGGCCCTGTTCCCGGGTTCTGGGGTCAGGACGTGGACGGGCCCTTCTGGGGGCCACGTTTCCCCCACGACAGCTGGTGTCTGGGGAGTTTGTGGTTCTGGGTCAGAGGTCACATTTACTGGCAGGCCCAAGGCTGATTTGACCTTTGACTTTCTTTTTTATGCCTTCTCTTTAAACATAAAAATTCAGTTTCTGGCCAATGTTTACAAATTGGGGGTTTCACACAGAAGCCCTGGGTTTTCTGGTCTTTAGATCCAATCGGGGGCTCTGGCAATGTCGGGCCCTCTGGCTGTGAGATATGCGGTCGGCCAGAGTCCCCACCGTGTCCCGTCGTCGTGCAGAGTCGAGACTCCGGGGCCCACGGGCGGGTCAGATCCTGCCTCTGCCGCCTTCGGGCCTGGACTCCCAGTGGGCCCCCGGCCCCCCCGGTTCTCTGTATCCCGAGAGGTCACGACTGTCGCTGCAGCGTGGCGTGTGCTTAGAACGGGGCTGGCGTGTGGCATGTTAGTGACTCACCGTGTCGTCGTGGCGCTGGGCCACCACGGCCGCCTGTCCGCCTTCCCTGCCGGTCCTGTGGGCTCCGACGATGCGGTCGCTGTTCCCAGCCCTGCGGGGTGGTGTCACCCGGTCACGCCCCGTCCCGTGTGAACTCTGGCCTCCCCCACATCAGGGCCCATGCGCCCCACCCTTCATCCAGGGGGCTGGGCCCGAGGGAGGACTTCCCGTGCAGCTAGAGAGCGCCGTGCATGAATTAGGGTGAGCCTGTGGTGGGTACGGGGATTGGACCCCCTTGCCCTGGGGCCTTGGAGCACTGGCACCCGCCCCACAGATGCTCGTCCTGCTGGATGGAAGGTACCGGTGAGCGGCCGGCGCCCCACCACAGCCGTCCACTCAGTGGGAGAATCCACTCCTGGGGGCAGGGGCCACGGCTGATTCCCTTTGAGGTCCCACATGTCTAACATGTGCCTGGCATGTCGTCCATGCGGATCTGTCTATCCGTCCATCCATCCACCTGTCCATCCATTCATCTGTCCTTCCATTCATCATCCATCCACTTATCATCCATCTGTCCATTTGTCTGTCCATCTGTCCATCCATCTGTCCATCCGTCCACCCATCCACCTGTCCATTCATTCACCTGTGCCCCTATTCATCCATCCTTCTGTCCCTCTATCCATCATCCATCTGTCTATCCATCATCCATCTGTCCATCATCCATCTGTCCATCCATCATCCATCTGTTCATCATCCATCTGTCCATCCATCATCCATTCATCCAAAAGGAGCTGAGACCGCTCAGTCCGCTCCTCTGCTTACCCCTCTCCTGTGGCCCCAGCTCTCAGAATGAACCCACCCCCTGGTCGCAGCCCCGGGTCCTGCAGCCTCTGCCTCTGGCCGACGTCCTCTCATCTGTCTGCTCCGGCTGCACTCGGGGGAGGCCCTGGGCTCCAGCTTGCTCGCCTTCACCTCTGGGCTTGCTCTCGGGTTCTCTGCCTGACTTCCCCTTCTCTTTGCCGCTCGCCGTCTCGGTCGGGTTTTGCTGTGGAACAAACCAGCCCACAACCTGGTGCCTGAAAAGAGCAAACGTGTATTATTCGTGTGGCCCTGTGGTCGGCTGGGGCTGAGCGGCCTCGTTCGCCTGTCCGCCGGGGGACGCGGATGGGCCGCTGTCTCTCGTGGTCAGGCGGGCTGGCCCCGGGGGCAGGTCCCCCAGCAACACTGCCTTTTAGGCCTCCGCTCGTGTCACCTGCTGACGTCCCGTTGACCAAAACGAGTCACGTGGCCAAGAGCCTGGATGGGGGAGGGGACCGTTGGTGGCCGTTTAGACAGTCGGCCGGCTGCGCTGGTTCCTCTCCCAGAAGCAACGCTGCGTCCTGCTAGCGCTGTTCCTCCACACGCGTGCAAACGTGCAAACACACGTGCACACGTACCTACAGGCCTGTGCACACGCACGCTCCTCCGTGGCCTCGTCTGCACAGATGGCAGCTCTCTGCCCCTCGCTCTGCTCCTCAGCGCCGCATCTTGGAGATAATTTCATGTGAACACATCCGACGTCTCTCGTCTCTTTCTCGACGGCACACCCTCCCCTCCAGGGACCGTGGTGTGTTTAGATTTCGCGAACACACAGGCCGTGCAGTTAAATTTACGGTTCCCGCGACACGGGTGATCTCCTGCAGGAGGATGTGCCACGTGCTGTTGGGGACGCGCTGATGCCAAGAAAAACCTCATCGTTCTTTGGAAATTCCAACCCACCTGGCGTCCTTATTGGGTCTCGTGACCCCGAGCGTGTTGACCTTTAGAGCGTCTCCACCTTCTCGCTGATCAGTTCAGAGCTGCAGGTCCCAGCAGGCGGGCGGGCGCTCCTGCGGGGAGACCGAGGCAGGCAGGACTCGCTGAGGAGGGCGAGCGGAGGACCAGCCTGGGACGTGGGTGCCGGGAGCAGAGGGAACCAGCGGGTGCAGAGCGGCTGCTGGGCGTTGGGGCTGCGTGTGGGGCGGGGCCCTGCGGAGAGGAAGGAGCGCGCCCCCCACAGTGAGCTGTACACACGTCGGTGGCCACGGCTGCTGTCTCTGTGGGATAAAGTCCTAAAAATGGAGTTTTGAGCTCAAAGCGTGTGTGTATCGTTTTTAAAATCAAGTTAAATTCACGTGACAAAATTGACCATGAGTCATTTCGAAGTGTACAATTCAGTGGCATTTGGTTCATTCACAAGCTTGTACAACCATCACCTCCATCTAGTTCCAGAACATTCCGTCACCCCAGTAAGAAACCCCATCCCACTCAGCAGTCGGTGCCACCCCCCCCCCCCCACCGCTCTCTGTGGATCTGCCTGGTCTGGACGGTTCACGTAAATGGGATCCCACGAGAGAGGCTGCCCCGCAGCCCGCCATCCGCGTCGCACTGTCGTCTGCCCAGCGGCACAGCTGCCACGTGGGAAGGACGCTCGTGGCATCGTCTGTCCTCACTCTCAACCCTCGGCAGCCGTCGCAGCCGCCCAGGAGCTCCGCTGGCTGCTTTGCCTCCGCTCAGCCTCGTCTCCTGGATTTCTGAGCTGCTTTCCGTGGACAGCACAGTCTGGGCCAGCACACTTTCCCTCAAAGCGTGAGAGAGTCGTCGAGGCTCTGGGCTTCACGGGCCGGAGGGTTCCCTCTGTCTGCTCGCAGGCCCCGTGCTGGGCTCTGGGGAGGCAGGAGCGAGCAAGACCCCCCATCCTGCTCCTCCTGGGCTCACGTCCTAGTGGATCGGAAAGAGAGCAAACAGCAGGCAGTTCAAGGACAGCTGCGATGGAGCCTGGAGGAAATAACCTGGAGTCAGGGAAGGCGGCTCTGAGGAGGGGACGCTGAGCCTCAAGACGGGGAAAGAACCAGTCTGTAGATAGGTGGGGGAAGGGACAGCAGGTGCAAAGGCCCTGGGGCAACAAGGCTGGCTGTCTAGAGGACGGAGGAAAGGGCTGGAACCCAGGGGGTGCAGGAGAGGGGAGTGGAGATTTCGCTGGGGGTGGGGGGTGGGACGGCCTGGATTTGACCATCAGTCCCCGGCTGGGCTCTTCTGGACTGTGCTCTGGGCCCATCCGCTCACCCGTGTTCTCTCTCCCCTCAGTACATGGGCTGCATTGAAGTCCTCCGCTCCATGCGCTCCCTGGATTTCAACACTCGCACCCAGGTCACCAGGTGAGCGCTTGAGTCTGGGCTGGGGGGCTGGGGGCCCGTCCAGGGTGGGACCACATCTCCGTCGTCCTTGATTTTTTTTGGTGCAGAGAAGGTGCGTCAATCTCATGCTCTGAGCTGCCTGGAACGGAGTCAGGAAGAGTCATGGCGACAACCAGGGTTAGGCGGGAGGGGACCAGCATCTTTTTTGTGTAGGAAAAAATGTAAAAAAAAACTCTATTGAGACATAATTCACTTATCAAACAATTCACCCTTTTCAAGCATACAACTAGATGTTTTTTGGTATCTTCACAGATACCAACCACCACCTACCTAACTCCAGGACATTCCATCACCCCAAAAAGCAGCCCCGTCCCCATCAGCATCACCCCCACCCCCCAAAGCCCCTGGCCCCCACGAGCCCGCTCTCTGTCTGTGGATCTGCCTGTTCTGGACGTTTCACGTCCATGGGGTCACACGCCGTGTGTCCTTCTGTGTCTGCTTCTCTCCCTGAGCGTCGTGTGTTCAGGTCCATCCACGTGCAGCCGTGTCAGGGCCTCGCTCCTCTTCACGGCTGCGTCGTGCTCCAGCGTGTGGGAGGACACGTGTGTGTGTGGACACGTGTGTGGTCCAGTGATGGATGTTTGTGCTGTTTTTGCCTTTTGGGGGTTACTGTGAATCACGCTGCTGTGAACACGCGTGTGCAGATTTCATATGGATGTGTGTTTCCGTTTTTCTCAGGTGTGTGCCTGAAACTGGATGGCTGGGCCGTTTCCACGGTGGCTGCACCCTTTTACCTTCCCGCCCGCTGGGTGTGAGGGCCTAGTTTCTCCTTTTGGCACCAACATTTTTGTGAGCCTGTTGTGTGACCTTCTGACCTTCAGGACCCTGTAGCAGTGCAGCCCCCCCGCCCCCGGGGGACTAGCGGTTTCGCAGGGGTCTCTCCCGTACTGTTTGGGGGGTCAGTTCCTGCCTCTGTTCAGGGAGCTCAGAGCAGAGGTCATCTTCTCACGACGCCACCGATGGGAATCTTGACCAGCCTGTGGCCACACAGACCTTAGGATCCAGGCTCTGGGGAGAGGGCTGAGGGCGGGGTAACTGCCAGATGCAAACGGGGTGGGGGTCCGGGTGCCCGGGGAGCCCCCATTCGTGCCTCTGCTCTCCGGGTAGCCCAGCATCCCTCCCTCTCTTGTCCCCTTCCTCCCTGAGCTCGCGCCCCTCCCCTGCCCCTCCCCCTCCGCGTTCTCTAAGCCCCCGCCCTCCCCCAGGGAAGCCATCAACCGGCTCCACGAGGTGGTGCCCGGCGTCCGGGGCTCCTGGAAGAAGAAGGTGGGTGAGGAGCTCGCGGTCCCCTAGCGGGGCTGGTGGGCACGGTCGGAGCCCGAGGGAGGACGCCCGCCGTCCGCAGCCCCCGCCCCCAGACCGGAGCCCCCCTGCGGCCGCCCCCCTCCCAGGCCCGCGCTGCCCTCTGCCCCGCCCCCAGGCTCCCAACAAGGCGCTGGCCTCCATCCTGGGCAAGAGCAACCTGCGCTTTGCCGGCATGAGCATCGCCGTCAGCATCTCCATCGACGGCCTCAACCTCTCGGTGCCCGCCACGCGCCAGGTGAGTGCCCCCCGCGGGGCGGCGTCTGCAGCCTGGAGGGCAGAGGGCGCAGGGCTGCGTGTGACCGCGGGCCCTGGTGTGAACTTGTATGCCCGGAGCCCTGCGGGGGCCCTGCCCTGAGCCACAGCTGTCACGACTGAGGGAGCTCCTGGCGTGAGAGGGTGGGGCCAGGGATGCTGCTCAGCACCCCCCACGCCCAGGATGGCCCTCCCGGAGAATGACCCGGCCACGATGCTGAGGGGGAGAGACCCTGGCTTGGAATCTTCTGGTGGGAACAAACAACCAAAATATAATTGCAGAAATGAGGGAATGATTACGAATTCTGAGAAGCATTGTGAGGCCAGGCAAGGGTGGTTGTGAGCATGCACAGGGTGCTGTGACCCAGCGAGGCGTCACGGAGGGCTTCCTGGAGGCAGGGATGCTGGGGCTGCCTGAGCAGGTGAGGAGAGGGCATCCCCGGCAGAGGTCACCCTGTGGGAAGACGGAGCTGGAGACGGTAGTGAGGCTCACAGTGAGAAGCTGAGATCCGTCCAGGAAGCACTGAGATCCTGGGAGCTTTTAGTTGGGAAGTGCTGTGATGTGTGGTTTGGTATGAGCTTGACTGTGGCTGCTTTGGGATCACGCAGGAGGGGAGCGGAAGAAGCCAGGGCCCCAGGGAGTCGGGGGGGCAGCTGCCAGTACGGTCAGCACCTCTCCATCTCTGCATTGACTCTGCCTGTGGACCAGGACACGGAGGCTGAGAGGGGAGTGATGTGCCCACCGGCTGGGTCTTCCCTGGGCTAGGGTTGGGCAGGGGGGAGCCCTGAGGATCCTCACGGGGCAGACAGGCTAGGTGATCTGTGGGGGACCCAGGGAGGTGCCTGGTGCATCGGCTCAGCCCTGCCTGGCCCCATCACTGCTGCTCACTGGGTCGTGGAGGGACATGAGCACTCAGGAATGCAATGAGTGGCAGCAAATCGATGCAAAAGAGCATGCAAATGAGCATGCAAACGAGGGAACAGATGTAAGTGAGCATGCAAATAAGCACATGGATGTCAGTGAGCCTGCAAACGGAATGGATGTGAGTATGCAAATGAGCACACAGATGTATGCTGGCATGCAAATGAGCATGCAAACGAAGGAATGGATACAACTATGCAAATGAGAGTGCAAATGAACATGCATGTATGAGAGTATGCAAATGAGCATGCAAACGAGCACGTAGGTGATGCTGTCGGAGTTGATATCAGAGTCAGGAGCCTCTGGTGGGTCCCACTCCTGTCCCCTCAGCGCCTCCATGGCTGCATGGGGGGGGTGTGTGTGAGTGTGTGAGTGCCACACCGGGGCATCTGTGTGGGGGACTGTGAGGGCCTATGGGTACACGGCAGGGTGTGAAGGTGGGCTTGAGTGTGTGTGAGTGGTTGTGTCTCTGGACAGGACGTGTGAGAATGTGTGTGGGACACTGTGTCTGCGGATGAAGTGTGTCTGTGTGTGCATGGGTGTGGTTTGTGTGAGGGTGTGTTGTGTGTGTGTCTCTGTGTGTTAGTGTGTGTTTCCGTGTCAGAGGCGTGTCTGTGCGTCTGTGTCGGGGACGTGTTGACCTGTCTGTGTCTGGGCTCTGGTCTGTGCACCTGTGAGGGTGTCCACCAGTGAGAGGTGGGTTTGTCCTTTCTCACATGTGACTGCGTGGCCATGGGCCTTGCGTCCCGCCCTGGCTGGGGGTTCCTTGTCCAGCTGGTCTCTAGGTTATCTCGGCCCAGTCAAGGGGACGTCTTCATCCCCACATCCCTGTGGCCCTGGTCCAGCGACACAGCTGAGCCCAGGGTCCCTGACCCTGAAACGAGGGCCCCGTGATGGCGTGTCTCTCTCTCTGGCCAGATCATCGCCAACCACCACATGCAGTCCATCTCCTTTGCGTCGGGTGGTGACACGGTAAGGCCGGGCACTGGGGGGTGGCCTTCCAGCCTCTCTGTCCCCTGCAGCCTTGAGACCCTCTGCCCGGACCCTTGCTGGTGGTGGGTGGCCGGGAATCCTGGCTCGGGTGGTCCGGGCAGGCCCAGCTGACCCCTCCCACCCGTCCGCTCTCTCCCCAGGACATGACAGATTATGTGGCCTACGTCGCCAAGGACCCTATCAACCAGAGAGGTGAGGCCGCCATGGGGTCGTGGGGGCCCCGTGGGCTGGGGTTAGGCAGCTGGCCAGGGTCGTGCTGCTGCCTGGTAACAAAGCCCCCACCGCAGCCTGCCACATCCTGGAGTGCTGCGAGGGGCTTGCCCAGAGCGTCATCAGCACCGTGGGCCAGGCCTTCGAGCTGCGCTTCAAGCAGTACCTGCACAGCCCGCCCACGGCGGTCGTCCCCCCGGAAAGGTACCGGCCCCCCTCCTCCCACCCTCCCGGGGACCACACCCGCCAGACCACGGCCGGGTGCAGGGTCCCAGCTCTCCGTCCTCCCTCTGTGCCCCGTCCTGGACACATGGCTCAGCCCCCGGGACTCCCTCTCCTCGTCTGTAAAAACAGGATCAGAATAGCATCCCCCAGCTGAGGCGAGGATTCAGGGAGCCCGTTGGCGGCTGTCGTCACTGCCTAGTCTGCAGTGTGGACGGGGGCGGCCAATGCCGCTGCTGGGGGCGAGACAGGCGTTGTTTGCGGCTCTGCGGGCCAGATTGCCTGTCTCAGCCGTGACGGCTGCCACGGAGCACACGGTGCAGGACGCTCGGCCGAAGGCCAACAGAACGTTATTTATAGACACGAAAATTTGAATTTCATGGAACTTTCACGTGTCGCCACTGTTCTTTGATTTTTTCTTAACCCTTTAAAAGTTTTATGGCTTAAAAGTGTAGAAACTGTGCTCTGCTCCCAGACGCACAGATAGAGGCGGCGACCGGACCCCCAACCCCTGTTCGCGGCAACTTGAATATCTGAACAGATGGAATTTTGTTAGAACGATAACGAGGAAGTGAACTGTGGGGAACTCAGATACGCACATGGTGAGGGACAGCCCCACGAGGGCCTCCTCCCACCGCCCTCCCTGCCGGCCTGCCTCCGTGGCCTCGCACACGGGTTTGCACGCCCATTGCACATGTTCTGGCTTCCCCTACCGCGGCGGGTGCCTGGAGCTGCCTCTGCCCTCGTGGCTGCACAGCTTCTCTGGGGCCGCGGGGAACCTGTTGTCCCTCCCGACTGGGGGGCAGGCAGCGCTCCCCGTGTGCCTGGACCAGCGGCTGCAGGATGTTTCCCAGGTGCTGTCAGGAGGCCCAACAGCGAGGGCGTTTTAAATGCAGAGGGTGCCGCCCCCTGACCCCCTTCTGGTGTGGGCCTGGGGTCGTGCCCGGCCCCGTGGTGGCGCCAGAGCGGGCAGGAAGGCGTGGGCACCTGCTTTTCTGAGCACCTGCAGTTACAGATGAGGAGAGAGCACCGGGGATTCCTCAGCAACAGCTCCCGGGCGGGCCCAGCTCGTGGGGGGTCAGAGTCCCTGGGCTGGCTCGTCCCCCACCCGCCGGGCGAAGCTCGGATGCCAGGCCCTGGCGCTCTGGCTCCCGCTCGCTGTCTGTCCCCAGGCTGACGGGGCCCGAGGAGTCGGCCTGGGGGGACGAGGAGGAGGCGGAGCACAATTATTACAACAGCATCCCGGGGAAGGAGCCACCCCTGGGCGGGCTGGTGGACTCCAGGCTCGCCCTCACGCAGCCCTGCGCCCTCGGGGCCCCGGGCCAGGTCAGCCTCGGTGGGCTCGCGGGGAGGGGCGGCCCCGGGGCGGACTCCTCAGCTTGTCCTTCTGCTCCTGTCCTCCTCCATCCTCCAGGAGGGTCCCCCCCCCGCCCCTCCTTCCTTCCCCAAACTGCACAGAGCTACGTGGCCCATTCTAGACAGTTCAGACGTGATTCCCACCCTCAGACTTTGAGTAAAAATCACCCCAGTGGTTTACTGGGGGCCATGAAGGGGCTTCCGAGGGAGGTAACAACAAATTCAGCGGGGAGACTCTCTGTGGTCAGGAGGACTTCCCTGCGGAGGTGGTGTCGGGCTGGGCCCTGACGGGTGAATAGGAGCTGCTCAGGAGAGCGGTGCAGGGAAGGGCATCCAGGTGGAGGGAACAGCATGTGCCAGACAGCTGGAGGGTGCAGAGAAGGCTGATGAGAAGTGGGTGATGGGCACGCGGCCAGGGAGGGTGTAGGGGGTTCAGGGTCTCCAGCCGTTTGGGAGGCTTGGGGTGGGCAGACCGGGTGCTCGGCTCAGAACGGGTTCAGGAACCGCAGGAGGACCCCTCGCTTTTTTGCAGGGAGCAGCGCCTGCTCGAAGAGACGCCCGTGGCCTCCCGTGGGACCTGGGCCCCTCAGGTATGGGGGGGTGCCCTCGGGGCCACGGGCCGCCCCAGTGGAGGCCTCCCCCTCGCTTTTTCCTCTCTGCATCAGCACTTTTCGTGAGATTGGAAAGCATCCGTTTCTTCTTTGCTTTCGAGTTTCATTGCATTTTGGGGACAGGGCCTGCGTTCACATGGTTCAAACACCAGAGCATGAAAAGGCCTCGGTGGAGAGTCACTTTCGTCCCTGCCCGTCTGCCTGAGCCGCCTCCGTCAGGTGACCGCCGTCAGTGGTTAGGAGTGTCCGTTGTTTTTCCGGAATTTTCCATGTATATCAAGCCAATTCAGGCCCCCGTTTTTATAGGTGGGGGTCACCATATACGCGCCCACCTTGCTCTTTGCCACGTGACAATCGCCCGGGAACCCTTTCCACATCAGCGCCCATCACATGGCCTTGCTGGCCTTCACCCCTGCGTAGCACTCCGTTGCAGGAAGGGCTGGCCCCATCCCGCCCGCCCCTCACTCACAGACATCTGGGTCCTGCCTGGCGTTTGCTGTGACAACAACTGTGCGATGGACAACCGTGAACGCTCGTCACTCAGCTGTGTTCAGGGATTTCAAAGAGTCCACCCTCCTGGAGGGCGGCTGCCCAGTCCATTTCGACAGAAATGACAAAGTTGCCCTCTCGATTTACATTCGCACCAGGTGCTGCGAGCTTTTGTTTTGACGAAATGATTGAGTGTTCAGCCCACAGGCATTTCATGCTATTACACAGAATTAAAAGTGACAGAGAGGCTAGAACCCCTGGGCCCCGGCTGACCCCCGGCCTCCGTCTCCTTTCAGACCACATGCAGAAGCACCCAAAGCATGACGAGCCCCGAGGCCGGCCGCGGGCACCTCGGTCCCTCCGGGGTCCTTGCTCCTTCTGAACAGCTGTGTGCTGCCCCCCGCCCCCAGCGTTTGTTTCTCACGCGGCTGCCCCTAGCTGGGCATCAGCATCTTCCAGCTCCCGTCTCAGACACAGCGGCAGACGTCCCCTCGGCCCAGCCGTGTGTTCCTCCCGTGGGCGTGGAGCTGTGGACTCGCTGGGTGACGGGGTGCAGACCGCAGCCCCGTTCCTGGAGGCTGCCAGACTGCGCGTGACGCGGCTGCGCCCACCAGCTCTGCCTCTGTTCTCACAGCTGTGCTGGGCTTTTTTAGATCCTCCCAGATAATCTGGGCATTTCACTGCCAACCGTCAGAGCCCTCGTTGGCTCCCAGCGCCTGAGGTTGAAGAACACTCGTGTATCGGGCGCCCACCCACCGGGTCCCACGCTGTAACCGGGCCCTGGTCTGCTATTTCTCTGGGACTCGGGCTGTTCACCCCGACTGCCAGGGCTCCCCAGCGTTTCCTACCCGAGTCTTTGCACGTGCTGTTACTGCTCCTTGTCATGCCTTTTCCAGTTCTCTGGGCAAGAACTCCTACCAACACATCAATGCCCCACCCCAACATCTGGGAATTCTCTCTCACTCCAGACTCCCGCAACCCAGGTTTCTTCCCTCTCACCTAGCCCTGACTGTAGGAGTCTGGGAGCATCTGTGCCTCCTTCTGGCAGACTAGGAAGCCTGGGCTGAGACCCCTCTGCCCCCATCAACCGCCCAAGGCTGGCACAGCGTGAGCAGTCGTACTGAATCATAGCTTTTGCCAGATGCTGTTCTGAGGTTTTAATTCCCACCTCTGCTCACAAGGAAGCTGCTCCTGGGCTCCCCATTCTGCAGCAGAGTCTGAGGCACAGAGGTCGGCCAACTTGCCACGGCCCGGGCGGAGCTGCCATGTGAGCTCAGAGTCGGGAGGGCTGATGGTGTAATTGGCCTGAACTGGAGATTGCAAACTGCAGGCCCTCAGGCTGGAGCTGGCCACGCGGTGTATTAAGAGGTTGTTATTTCCCTGCCAAGGAGTAAAAATAGAGATGTTTAGAAATGGACAGACAGTTCCAAGAAGATACAGAATGCCCCGAGCCTGGGAAAGATGCTCCATTGCTGAGAATAAGAGATGGAAATTAAGGTCTCCCAGGATGCCCTTCCTCACCCACCAGGTCAGCAAAAACTGACAGTCTGATAACACGTGGGTGAGGCCAGGGCAGCGGGCGGAGGCACACGATCAAGTCCAGCAGAATCCGGGTGAGGCCTCCTCCAAGGACACCTTTTTTCCTGTGGCTTTTGAACCATGTAAATGCTTCACACATTCAAAATGAGAT
Organism: Equus quagga; assembly: GCF_021613505.1. NCBI lineage: Eukaryota > Metazoa > Chordata > Mammalia > Perissodactyla > Equidae > Equus > Equus quagga. Next base: position 97,326,530 of record NC_060280.1, read on the forward strand.
TTGAGGGAGAAAAGAAAGCAGATCCTAAAATAGAAACAAACAGGAGCAGATGACCTATGTACCGTGTTGATAACATAATTACAGGGAGAACAGAGTTTATTGTTACTATCTTTTAAATGTGGAAAGTGAACGTAAACATCAGGATTTCTGGCTTCTTTTGAAGCTGGGCTGCTCTGGTCCCAGGGGCCACTTTCCTGCCTGGCTGGGCGGCTGTCCCCTTCCCGGGTGTGGACCTTGGTGCCTCCCGGCCTCTGAGTGGGCATTTATGGGGTTTTTCACTCCCGCTGGTGCCGCACAAAAGGGTGTGTGGCTTCCTTCCTGGAAGGAGACAGGTGTGGACGTGGGGTGGGGGCGGGGCCGCGGGGGGGTGGGGTCTCGCCTGCTCCCACCTCCAGGGCCCCTCCTGGGCTCCCCCCGCTGACCCTCCACCTGTCCCGCCTCCCTAGCCCCGCCCGGGGACGGCTACGTGCAAGCAGACGCCCGGGGCCCCCGAGACTACGAGGACCACCTCTACGTCAACACGCAGGGTCTGGATGCCCCGGAGCCCCTGCAGCCGGAGGACAGCCCCAAGAAGGACCTGTTCGACATGCGTATGTGGGGGCAAGCCAGCCTGAGGGGGAGGCCACGCCCCGTGCCCCCAGCGGTCTGACGGGGGAGGCCCAGCTTTCTCCGTGGGGACTTCTCCCCTGGGGACTGTCTGAGCTGGTGGGGGTGGGGTGGGGAAGTCTGTTTCCTATGGGACGCCCTAGTCTGACAGGAGAGGCTGGGTGGCTCCCCCTCAGGGGGCTTCTCCAGCCTTTTGTGGGTGACGCAGCTTCCTCTCCATGGGAGTTCTCCGTCTGACAGGAGGGGCTCGTTCATACCTTGAATCAGCGGTCAGTACGATGGCGGAGGCTCAGACCCCTCTTCTCTCCGGGACCCCTCAGTCTATTGCGGGAGGCCTGCCAAGATCCCTGCTTCTGGGTCCCCCCAGTTTGATGAGGGAATTTAAGCTCCCTCCTCGTGTGACTCCGTGGTCTGAGGGAGGAGGCTCCAACCTCTTCCGCGGGAATCCCAGCCTGATAGGGGAGGCCTAGTCCACATCCTGACCGAGTGACCGGCTGAGGGTGGAGCCCATTCCTTCCTGCCCCTGGGACCCCCAGCCTGAGGGAGGAGGCTTGTGTCCCCATACTCTCCTTATCTCCCACCGCATCAATTGCGACCTCTCCCGGGAGCACTGTGGGGCCAGGCAGGGGCGTCTCCCTCCCTGGGGACGCCTCCCTAGTGGGCGATCCCCCAGAAGCTCCCAGGCCAGCCGGGCGCGGCTTCCTTGACGAAGGTCGCAAAGCCCCTTTCCCCACCATCTGACGACTCGATTTCTTGTCGCAGCTCTAATGACAGCACCTAATATCTCCTGAGCGCCTGCTGTGTGCCAGGCGCTGGACTAGGATCCTAGCCCACGGCCCACGCGGTCCTCAGGTGGGAACAGGGGCTCCAGGCCTGCGCCTGCTGAGACATGGGGTCCCAGGGGGCCAGGCAGCCCGGGGGCGAGGGGCGGGAAGAAGACGCTGTCTCCCAGGCTCCCCTTAAATATCCTCGGGTGACCTCTGATTTGCCCAGCCTTGGTCACGTGCTCACTCCCCAGCCAATCGCTGGCCGGGAGGGTGAAATGAATAGGCTGATTGGCCAGGCTCCACCGCGCGTCCTGGGAGCTGGAGGCGGGTTGGCCTCACCTGGACCCCTGGAGGAGCGGGGATCCCCAAGGACCAGAAGTGGGGTGCAAAGCTCAGATACACCACAGTGGGGGTCGAGGCTGAGCTAGGCTGCTCCACATGCCCCCTAACAACCAGGGGACTGAGGCTCAGAAAGGGCGAGAGGCTTGTCCAGCGTCACACTGGTGCCTGCTGGTAGCCTTGGAAAACCTCCGCAAACCATCAGAAGCTTTTCTGTGAAGGGGTGGGAAAGGAGGGGCGCCTGTGCCCACCCCAGAGGGAGTGTTGTACGGGGGCTCGGGCCAGTGTGGTCAGACAGGACAACGGAGCACAAGGCAGAAACACTGGGCAGGAAGCCAATGTAACAAGACATGAAAAAGAAATGCCTGTACACTTGGAAGCAGACAAGTGCTGCCATTCTTTGCACGCACAGCACTTGGGAAATCCAGCAGAATATGTTGAATAACTCATCGAACCAATGAGACGGTGAAGATGGTGACGGGTATGAGGTTGGTACAACACGCACAGCACACTCAGTACACAGTACACATGGCACACTGCACACTCAGTGCACACACGGCACACAGCCAGGGACGCACCATGGCGGGCTTGCTGCAAGGTCTGCCGCACAGCAGGTGCCCCGTCAGTGTTGCCCAGTCCCGAAGGGCGGTCACTGCCCCCAGCCCAGGCCCCCTCTTCCTGCCTGACCCCTGCCTCCTGCCCCGTCCTCCCCCGCAGGACCCTTCGAGGACGCCCTGAAGCTGCACGAGTGCTCTGTGGCCGCAGCCCCCCTCCCCTTGGAGGACCAGTGGCCCAGCCCCCCGACCCGCCGGGCCCCCATCGCCCCCACGGAGGAGCAGCTGCGGCAGGAGCCCTGGTACCACGGCCAGATGAGCCGGCGGGCGGCCGAGAAGCTGCTTCGAGCCGACGGCGACTTCCTCGTGCGCGACAGCGTCACCAACCCCGGGCAGTACGTCCTCACGGGCATGCACGCGGGGCAGCCCAAGCACCTGCTGCTCGTGGACCCCGAGGGCGTGGTAAGGTGGGCGCGGGGGCGGGGGCGGGCCCGGGAGGGGCGGGGCCTAAGAGCCGCAACTGGAGGCGGTGAGGGGGCGTGGCTTCGTGTGGGCGGGGCTTGGGAGGCGGTGGGCGTGGCCTAGGGCGGGGCTAGAGGGGGCGGGACCTACCAGCCGTAACTGAAGGCAGGGCCTGGGACAGGGCTCTGTGGGCGGGGCCTAAGGGGGCGTGGCTTGAGGCGGGGTTAGGGTTAGGGTTAGGGTTAGGCTGTATCCCTCCTCCCAGGGCCCAGGGCGCCCACCTTTTTAGGGCCCTTTAGGTTTATGGAAGTAGTTCCCGGATTACAAAGCCCTTTATGTTTACAGATTCTGTCCCCGTTTACCAGGTGCTTTAGAATTACAAGATGTTTTCCAGTTTAAGAATTTTAGGGTTTACAAAGGATTTCCCAGTCTATAAAGCATTCTAGGGGTTACATAACCTTTTCCAATTTCAAAGCCTTTTGTGCTTTACAAAGTACCATATTTCTTTGTTTTTTTTTTTTTTTAAAGATTTTATTTTTCCTTTTTCTCCCAAAGCCCCCTGGTACATAGTTGTATATTGTAGTTGTGGGTCTTTCTAGTTCTGGCACGCGGGACGCTCCCTCAGCATGGCCTGATGAGCAGTGCCATGTCCGCACCCAGGATCCGAACCAGCGAAACCCTGGGCTGCCGAAGTAGAGCGCACGAACTTAACCACTCGGCCACTGGCCGGCCCCAGTGCCGTATTTCATCAATTGTAAGATACACTTTTCCCCCCACATTCTATCATCACGAATGCTTCTTACAAGGAGTGATATCTTTCAGTGATAAATAGGGTGTTTTCGGTTTCTGATATATTTTAAGGTTCACAAAGCATGTTTCAATTTACAAGGAGTCTTAGGGTCTACAAGTTACTGAATTGCTTCAACCCTCTGGTACACACCTTTCTTTTCTCTCATTTTGGCATCTCTGAAGTCTGGATTTTTTGAAAACCATCAATTGCATCTTTGAACTGCATCATTATTTAACTGGGAGGGTTTTTTTTGTCTCTTTGTGGTGCAGAAAATAGTGATGCATCTTACAGTTGTTTTGAGTCGATGAGATTTGGTATGCAACAGTTCTTAAAGCATTTTAGGGTTTACAAAGTATTTTCCAATTTGCAAGGAGTTCTAGGGTTTATGAAGCATTTCCCAGTGTCCAAGGCCTCAGACCTCACAGATCATTTCTCAGGCGAGAAGGTGCTTGGGGTATTGTGCTGTCTCATAGTTTGCTGTCCCGCTGAATCCTCAGACCCACCCTTGGTGCTAGGCTCCTCTCCCTGTGTGGGGTGCACCTGGGCGGGGGGCAGCTGAGCGGCTGGGCCAGCTGGGGCCGCGGTTCCAGGTGGTGTTCTTTCAGTTCCTGAGCCACCTCCTCCCTTGTGTCGGGTCTCGCTGCTCACGGCCGTAACCTCTGGCAGGCCTGGGACGTCAGTGTCCCCCCGAGTCCCTTTCCATTAACTTGATCTCTGGGATTAGACCGGTGTCCCCTAACCCTGGAGAAGCTTCAGGAGTTCCTCAAATAATCGGCTAAAAGGCAGCCTCCCACGTCCTGTCCCCAGTGCTGTGGAAATAGACGTTTGCCGTCAGGCCCAGGAATGTGCATCCTGAGCCTGCTCCCCAGGCAGTGTGTGTCCCGTGAGCCCGGCAGCATCCGCGGGCGACTGACAGTCTCTGCATTGCATCCAGTTCCAGCATGCAGTGGTGCTAAGATTTTTCTCATTCTAAGACGCTCGTGGTTTTTGGATCCGGTGATTCTGGTTTTCGGATCTGTGTCTCCAAGATTCCAGGGGTGTGTTCATTTCCTAAGGCTGCCACCCAATGACCACAAACTGGGTAGCTTAAAACAACAGGTTTATTCTCTCCCGGTTCTGGAGGCCAGGAGTCTGAGACCAAGGTGTTGGCAGGGCTGGTTCCTTCTGCAGCTCTGAGGAGCATCTGTTCGTGTCTCTGCTGGCTTCTCATGGCTGCCACGATCCTTGGCGCTCCCCGGCTTGTTGACACATCACTCCAGTCACTGCCTCCGTCTTCTCGTGGTGTCTTCCCTGTGTCCACGTTTTTCTCTTCTTACAAGGACACTAGTCATTGGATTTGGGGCCACTTGGGTAATCCAGGATGAGCTCATCTCAAGACGCTCCGCTTCACCACTTCTGCAAAGATGCTTTTTCCAAATAAGGTCCCATTCGCAGGTGCCGGGGGTCAGGATGTAGACATCTTTTGGGGCCATCGTTTGACCCACTATAGGAAGTGTGGCCCCTGAACCCTCGTGGTTTGGGAGCCTGTGTCCATACGTAGGTCTGGAATTGAGCCTGGTTCTGTAGCTGGAGTTCCGGGAGGCTCTGATCCGGTGGTTCTTAGACACGAGTGTGCGTCAGAACCGCTGTGGACTTGTGAAAAGGCAGACCCCGCCGTGGAGGTCTGCGGCCGGCCTGAGCGTGTGCCTTGCTGACGAGCTCCCGGTGGTGCTGATGCCGAGGCCTCTGGTCCCGCAGGTGCGGACGAAGGATGTCTTGTTCGAGAGCATCAGCCACCTGATCGACTACCACCTGCAGAACGGGCAGCCCATCGTGGCCGCCGAGAGTGAGCTGCACCTGCGCGGAGTGGTCAAGCGGGAGCCCTGAGCAGGTGCGTGGTCAGCACCCGGCCCCAGCACTCGCCCGGGCGCCAGACTTTTCTCATTTTGAAAATTGGGAACGAATTCACATACCACACAATTCACCCATTTAGATGGTACAACTTGGGGGGGGTTTTGGTACATTCACAGAGCTGTGCAACCATCCCTCCATCTAATTCCAGAACATTCCATCACCCCAAAAGAAGCCCCCATCAGCATCACCCCCACCCCCTCCCCAGCCCCCGGCCCCCACGAGCCCGCTCTCTGTCTGTGGATCTGCCTGTTCTGGACGTTTCCCGTCCATGGGGTCACACGCCGTGTGTCCTTCTGTGTCTGCTCCTCTCCCTGAGCGTCGTGTGTGCAGGTCCGTCCACGTGCAGCCGTGTCAGGGCCTCGCTCCTCTTCACGGCTGCGTCGTGCTCCGGTGTGTGTGTGGACACATGTGGATGCCTTTATCCATTGATGGACATTTGAGTGTTTCACTTTTTGGTGACTGTGAACAATGCCGCCATAAGCGTGTGTGTGCAGGTTTTGTGTGGACGTGTTTTCGTTGCCTCTGGGCGGTGTACACGTGGGAGTGGAAATGCGGAGTTGTTGTGGTAACCCTGTGACTGACTCGTGATGAAAGTCTCCAGGAGGGCAGCGCCTGGCTGCCCTGGAGGAGGCACAGGCGGGGCTTGGGCCTGGGATATGAGGTGCTCCTTCAGCTTTGGGTGACAGGAGCCAAGGGAGGGTTTTGAGTGGAAGGGGGTCAGGCAGGTCGGGGCGACTCCAGGACGCCTCCGGTGAGAGGGGGCTCTGGGGTGAGGGTGCGGCTGAACTGGGTGCAGAGGGTGGGGGTGGCGGAGCAGACCTTGGGGAGGAGGGAGAGACAGGACCCACCTCGGAGGAGCCGCTGGCTGGGGCGGGAGGGGCTGTGGAATTTCCCGAGGGCTGGGCAGGAGCTCGAGACCTGGTTGGGCCGCTCTCCTGTCCCCATGACAACCGCCTCCTTCCTGGCTCCACCCCCACTCGCAGCCTCCTCCCTGCCCTCAGCCGGCCTGGCTCAGGCAGAGGAGGGGTTCCCAACCTGGGGAGGGGCTTCAGGGGGTGGCGATGGCCCTATGGGACACCCCAGATGATCCCAGCTCCCTGGGGCTGTATGTTTGCTCATGCCGGGGGACCACCTGCTGCCCTTCTATTCCCAGAGGGGTTTTTGACCCAAGAAACTACGCAGTAATCATAGCTGCTAACGCAGCAGTTGCTGTGTCCCACCCTGTGCTCAGCCTCTCCCGCATCTTCACTGACCCCCACGCAGCTCTGAAACAGGCAGTGTTATTAGCATTCTTGTTTTGAGGAAGAAGAAACAGCACAGAGAGGTTCGGGCACTACCCTAGGTCACACAGCAAGAACATGGGGGAGCCAGGACTTGAACCTGAGACCCCTTGCTGGGTCCCTTTGCTGCCAGGTTTGGAACGCCCGACACTGGTTTCAGCTGACCCTTGACCTCTCCTTGACCTTTCTCCCCAGGTGACAGTTCTCAGCTTGGCTCCTGTCCCTGCTCCCCAGACGCCCCTGTGGCCTTATGGGCTCCTCAGCCTTCTCTGGACCCTGGTCATGCTGGAACCGCCGCTGTCTCTCCTTCCTCCGCGTGGGCCTCTGGAATCTTCCATCTCCAGCGGCCCTGGCTGGGCTGGGTCAACCAGGCCGGGAGATGGGGCCAGGAACCCTTTCTCCCACGCTCCTGCCTCCGCCCTCCCCCTGGAGTGAGGGTGTGCCACACCAAAGACAGGACCTCTTCTCGCCTTTAAAGAAAACGTGCCGGAAGGCGGCCGTCTGTCGGGGAGCCCTGGCCAAGGTCCCTGATGGGCCGGGAGGCCCCGTCCCTTCCCGGCTGGACTTCAGCTTCTCTCCCTGGAACGGGGGGCAGTCCCCAGTCCCTGATGGGCCGGGAGGCCCCGTCCCTTCCCGGCTGGACTTCAGCTTCTCTCCCTGGAACGGGGGGCAGTCCCCATTCCCTGGTGTGGGGATGGATTCCTGTCCTGCCCGGGCTCTGTTTTCCTACCTGAAAAATTGGTGCACCGTTGTCTTTTGGGGGGAGGATCGAGGTGCTTTGGGTCCTCAGGCTGGTGCGCGTGCTGGTGTGGAAGTGGGGGGCGGCCCCGGGGCTCCCCTGGGTTGAGGGGGCAGCCAGCGACTCCAAGACAACTGAGCAGGGGGCTGTCCTGAGGCCCCCGCCCCGGCTTCAGCCTGGACTGGACCTTCCGAATCTGTTTGTAATTAAACCTGGGAACGACCACGAGGAGCGTGAGCCCCCAGCACACAGGGGCCTCCCGGGCTGGAGGAGCTGGCCTGTGGGTGCACGGGGCGCGGGCCGTCCACTCTCCCAGAGCCCCCGCCGTCTCTCAGGCACCCCTGTTTGCATCCCGAGAGAAGGCACACCCCGATTCTCTATGGGACACCCCAGTTTATCCCCAAATGCTGCAGAACTCTGTCAAGGTTCTCCAATGTATCTGTCAAGAAGCTTTGTTTTCTTCTCCAAACTGCTCCTAACTCACCCCAAATTCGGCCTGATTGCTCATGTGCCCCGACTTCTTTCTGCCCCGTCTTCTCGAGACGTCGCTCTCAAAGCCCCTACTTCTCCCCACGCCCGACGCCCCCTCCAGACCTTCCCCCTCCGGCTCCTGAGACACTGCCCCCCGGGGAGGCCCCGTGCCCCCGACCCCTGTCTGACTTCCCACAAGCGTGGAGGCAGCTGTCCGCCAGAGGCCCCCCGACGCTCGCCGCCCCACCAGGGTCTGGATCTGGGGGGGGTGCTCTCTCTGCAGTCAGCAGGCCCCCCACGCCCTGGGGGCCTGAGAGGTGGGGGGCATAGACACCACTCTGCTCTGCCTGTAACTGGGGACGAAGCCACCGAAGGCAGAGCCAGGAGGGGACTCAGATGCCATGTCCGTTACTGCAGAGACATGGAGGCAGAGCCGCCCGTCAGTCCGTCCATTTGTCCATGATCTGTCCTCCCACCTCCCCCCATCTCTCACCATCCACCCATTCACCTGTCTGCCCATCCATCCACCATCGATCCTCCCGTTCATCTGTGATTCATTCCACTCATCGGTCCATCCAGCCACACCCCCCCATCCTAATGTTCATTACTGCACCTGCACTGAGTTCCTCTCATCTGCCGGGACCTCTGGTGGGTAACGGGGATGTGAGTGACCAAGGCAGACCTGCCTTCACGAAGTTGACAGTCCAGTGACCTCAGTCAGCAGGTCACCACTCAGTGTGTAATGTCAGCTGGGAAAGGGGAGCCCTGGAGCTTAGGGATCCAGGGACTTCAGGAGGGTTTCTCTGTGGGAACGACGCGAGACTGTGATCTGGAGGGTGAGTCGAGACCCCAGGTAAGGACAGAGTTCCAGGCAGAGGAATGGCATGTGCAAAGGCCCTGTGGTGTGTGGAGCACAGCACATTCAGGGGTTGGAAGGATGGACAGAAGGATGTGGCTGGAGGTGAGGTCAGAGGGGCAGTGGGGTGGAGGACACAGCTGGGGTGAAGCTTGGTGCCCGGGAGAGCTGCCAGGGCCCTCTGAAGGACAGAGGTGGCGAGATTCCCAAGAGGGAAATACACTGTTGGGGGCAGGATACGAACAGGCGGCTGGGAGGGTGCATGGGGTCTGGACCAGGGGAGTGTCAGGAAGTGTCAGATTCCCGAGGTTTCTAGTTCCAGGGAAGGGTCTAAATGCACTTCATTCATTCATTCATTCATCCATTCATAGCCCTGGGTCCTCCAAGGCCCAGGCCCCCCCCCACAAAGTCCCTGTTTAGCCCTCCAGTGGGGCCTGTGCTAAGACCGCACAAACTCAGGGTGCCCGACTTCTCCCCGCCTCACAGCTGAGGAGGCTCGGGCTCAGGGGCAGGCGGCTTGTCCAGAGCCACACCACTGGGAGATGGCCGAGCTCGTCACTTCCCCATCCTGCTCCCTGAGCTGGGAAAGCCAAGTCTGGGGTGCCCTTGGTGATGGGGGCCGGGAGCCTGGCTCCAGCTGGGCCCCCACACCTGTCTCCTGCCCCATCCTACGCTTGGTTATTCAGTCAACCAATGCTCCTTGCCCCAGCCTCGCCCTTGGACCATCGTTTGCCTTTTCTGAGCTGGGTGCTCTGCAGAACCTGGCCCCTTCCTGTGCCTCAGTTTCTTTAACCTGGAAACCGGGGGTAGCGCTGTCCCCCAGCAGGTTAGCCTGTGCCTTGTCGGGCCGGCTCCCTCATGGGAGCTCGCAGACAGGCCTTTGTTCCCTTTTCCAGGGGAGAAGACCAGCCCCATGGCTCAACGCTGTTCCTCGGCCCTCAGGCCCCTTTTCTCCCTGTGCCTCCTCCCAGCCTGGCTGCTGGACGCTCTTTATGACTGAGCCTGGCTCACGCCTCCTCCTGCCCCTGCCTGCGACCCGCCACCTCCCCCTCCATTCAGGGGTCCCTGGGGGTGTTGAGGACCGAGGCTCCTCGACTCAGGGCGGGCGGGAGGGGTGGTCCGTGCCGCCCAGCCTGGGCCTGAAGCCTGATTCCAGGAAGACTGCAGCTCAGGGTGTGGGGGGTCCTGGGGGGGCTGCCACAGGGCTCTGCCGAGGGGGCAGGGCTTCCTGTTTACCGACCTCCACCGAGCCACCTAAGCAGATGTCAGGCAGCATTCCCCCGCCCCCCCCGGCCCCCGCCCCTCCCAGGGTGGGGTCTGCAGAGGCCCACAGGGCAGGCATGGTTCTGGGTACCCCTCCCCTCTGGTCATGAGTTTCCCCAGCCCCCTAATGTGATGGGGTGGGGGATGGGGTGGGCTTCTTGCTGAGCTGGGCTGTGGTGGGGTCGCTTCTGGGCCTGGCAGGGCCTCCCCTGGCTGTGTCCCTTTCCTCACCAGGAGTGGTGTCTGAGAGGAAGACGACCAGCACTCAGGTCGCACACACTCTGGGCCCCTGTTCTAAGCGCCTCGCCAACAGTAACCTGTCAAATCCTCTCTCTGACGCTGTGATGCAGAGATGGTTTTTATGCCTGTGGACTCCCGAGGCGATGGAGGCAGAGAGAGGTTTGGACACTTGCCAGAAGTCACACAGCAGGAAGTGCAGGCACCAGGATTTGAACCCCAGATTAGTGTCCTCAGTTACTCAGCACAGGAACCAGCGCGGAATGGATTCACTGCCTCCTCCCCCACCGAGCGGGGAGGAGAGACCTTGCCCCCACTGGGCAGAGGTGAGTGGGGAGTTGGGCCCCAATGCCCAGGCCGGCCTGTCATGAGGACACCTGGCGCCACCCTCCTCGCAGGCTCGAGCCGATCACTCCCCTTCCTGGGCCCCACTGTCGCTGTCCCTGCAGTAGAGGAGGGAGGCTTGTGGCCCCTGAGCACCGCGCCGCCCCCCCCCCCCCCCCCGCTGCGCCCCGACTCCGTGCCTGCCCAGGAGAGAGCACTGTTCTAGGAGTGGTGCCTATTTGTCCGTTTGTCCGGCAGATGTTTATTAGAGACCCAGCGTCTGGGGGCCCTTCCTGCTGGCAGCTCCAGGCCCACTCCATGTTAGTCCCGGCCATACTCATCTTGCTGGCTCCTCACAAACCCAGACTAGACCTGGGACTGGTCTGCCTTGGGTCCCACAAGGGGAAACTGAGGCTGGGAGGGAGGAAGCAGGGAAGTAGATCACAAGGCCGCCGGGCAGGGACCCGTCCTGGTCTTGCCCTCGGCTTCCCCACCTGCGAACAGCACGGGGCCTCTGCCCTCGGCTCGGCTGCTCGCATCACAGTTTCCTGTTGCATCTTTGTCCCGGGAGCCACCAAAGCTCCAGTCACCGTGTGCCGTGTGCCTGCGGGGTCCCGGCCCCGGGTGCATCGCAGGGCCAGGAGCACGGCCCTCATCACAGCTGTGAACCCAGCGTCCAGGTCACTGTCCTGCGCCCAGTCGTGCTCAGTACACGAAGGAGGGGCCCCCTCGCCGGCCTCATGGGCGGCCCGGGCAGCATATGTCGGTCCTGTTTCTAAAAGGAAACCCTCTCCTCTCTCGTCTACAAACGGGGCAGCAGTGGGACCACCCACCGGGTGGTTGTGAGAACCGGAGGGGGGGGCCGGCGGGACGTTAAGAGCTGCACCGCGGAAGCGCTCAGTAATTCAGCTGCGTTGTTGTTGCTGCTGTCATTTTACTCGTCTTAGTAATGCGGGAAGCTGCTCAACGGAGAAACGGCCCCAGCAGGTGCGGGTCTGTGCCCACCCCCCGAACTGAGGCAGGGGCTTGGGGTTTCTGGGGTCCCCGACTCCGCGGGTCCGCAGGCACGACGCTGGGGTGGCCGCGAGGGACCACCTGCACCCCTCCCGCCAGCGCGTGTGTCCGGCGGAGCGCGCGCGCGGCCCTACTCGGAGGAATACGGCGGCGCGGGGCGGCTTCCCGCCGGTGAATGAGCGACTGCGCGGCGCCGCCGTGTGGACGCGGCCCCGGCCTCGGCGCCCAGACCCTGAGTGTCCGCGGGACGCGCCCAGCTCCGGCCACCACCCGGGCAGGTGCGTTCAGGGCCCCCAGGTCCGCGGGGGCCGCTGGGACCCCACCCCCACCCAGGCTGAGTGGGGGGGGGCGGGGGGCGGGGGAGGGGGAGGAGGGAGGGTCGGCTCCCGCGCGCGGGGGGGGTCCCCCACTCGCCTCCCTCCCTCCCCCCACCCACCGGATGCCCGGACCCTAAGCCGGGCGGGAAGCCACAGGTGGGTGGGAGCTGGGGGGGAGCGGGGCTGGCACAGCCGGGGTCCCCTGGCGCCCTGGTGGTCTTCCCTGCGGACTGAGCGCGACCCTTGAGAAAGCGCATTGGGGTCCTCGAGACGCGGGTGGGGGCAGAGGGGCCGCTGTCCCCCAGGAGCTTCCTAGGAGTCGGGGCTCCGCTCCCACCCCCCTGGGCTCCGCGTCGGCGCTGGGAAGTTGAGCGGGTCCCTCCGGGGAAGGGAGGGGAGGGGACGGGAGGGGCTGGGGGGGCAGGAGGGAGGGGAGGAGACGGGAGGGGGAGAGCCCCCCCACCCCGTCCTGCGCCGCAGCGCCGACGACACTCCGGAGTGCCCCTGCGGCCAGGCCGTGTCCCGCAGCCCCCCCCGCTGCGTGCAGGAGCCCCTCTTCCCGCGCCGGCGCGTGGGGGCCTGCAGTCCTGACCCCGCTTCTCTCCCCGGGCCCCGCAGATCCCTCCTGGCCTCCCGCCTGTGCCCCGATGAAGAAAACCAACATGTGGTTCTTGGAGCGGCTCCGGGGATCCGGGGAAGACGGCCCGGCGGGGGCCGAGGGGGGCGACAGGGCCTCCCGGGGACCCCTGTACAGCAACGTGCTCACGCCCGACAAGATCCCCGACTTCTTCATCCCCCCGAAGCTGCCCGCCGGTCCCGCGGAGCCCGAGGCGCAGGCTGAGCCGGGCCCGGCGGCCGCGGAGCAGAGTCCGGCTGCGCCCGCGCCCCGCCGCGCCCCCCGGAGCCCGCGGCTGCCCGCGCGCCTGGCGGCCGAGAGCCGGAGCCTGCTCAAGGCGGCCACGCGGCACGTGATCCAGGTCGAGAGCGCCGAGGACTGGCCGGCGGAGGAGGCCGCCACCAACGCCGACCCCCAGGCCCAGGGCGCCATGTCCCTGCCCTCGGTGCCCAAGGCGCAGACGTCCTACGGCTTCGCCACGCTGGCCGAGAGCCCCCACACGCGGCGCAAGGAGTCTCTGTTCCACAGCGAGCACGGGGCGCTGGCCCAGGTGGGCTCCCCGGGCGCCGCGCGCCGTCGGGGGGGCGCCAAGGCCGACGGGGGCGACGGGGGCGCTCGGGAGGCCGGGGGGGCCCTCATGAGCCCCAGCCGCTGCCTCAGCGGCGGGGAGAGCGACACGGGGTCCTCGGCAGAGTCCTCCCCCTTCGGGTCGCCCCTGCTCTCGCGCTCCGTGTCGCTGCTCAAGGGTTTCGCCCAGGACAGCCAGGCCAAGGTGAGCCAGCTCACGCACTCGGTGGGCCGCCACGGCTCCCTGTCGGCCGACGACAGCACGCCGGACACCAGCCCCGGGGCCCGGCGTCGGCCGACCCGCAGGGCCGCCGCGGAGCCCGGCCCCGAGCCCAGCCCGGCGCCGCGCGCGGAGCACACGGTGAGGATGGGGCTGCGGGGCAGCGTGCGGCTGCTGGCGGAGTACGAGGCGGCCCAGGCCCGGCTGCGGGTGCGGCTGCTGGCGGCCGAGGGCCTCTACGACGGGCTGGGCGACGCGCGCGGCATCCACTGCTGCGTGGGCCTGTGCCTGGTGCCCGGGAAGCTGCAGCGGCAGCGCAGCACCATCGTCAAGAACAGCCGGCACCCCGTCTTCAACGAGGACTTCTTCTTTGACGGCCTGGGGCCCGCCAGCGTGCGCAAGCTGGCCCTGAGGATCAAGGTAGTCAACAAGGGCAGCAGCCTCAAGCGAGACACCCTGCTGGGGGAGAAGGAGCTGCCCCTGACGGCGCTGCTCCCCTTCTTGTGAAAGCCCCCGCCCCCCACCCCGGGGCCTGGGCGGGAGGCAGCCAGTCCTGATGCTGAAGGCGGCCGGGGTCCTGGGTTGCCGACGACGAGCGGGGTGCGGTGTTTCATCGATTAACTTCTGAGGAGGAAGAGAAGGGGCCACTTTGCAGGGCCGAGCGTCCCCCGTGCCCCGAATCCCAGGCCCCCGGATGCCACCTCACCTTGTCAGAGTCCTGGGACCTGTCCTAGGAGGTGGCCAGCCCGAGCCGAGCCGAATCTCCTCTGTGGACGAGTGTCCTGCGCCCCCAGGCCCGCCAGGTGCCCCCGAGGGCAGTGCCAGGCCTGGTTCTGCCAACGGCACCCAGGGGGCTGCAGGGGGCACCCCCTCTGGCTAGGCTGTGCCTGGGCAGCCCTCAGTCCTCCAGGCTTCTGGTGGAAGAGGGCGGGGCGGGAGGCAGCCATGGAGGACCTCCCCGAGCTCCTCTCTTGTCCCCAGGAGCCGCATGGCCTCGCCTCGAGTTTTCCTCCTGCGCCTTCTCCGCTTGCTGTTCAGGTGCAGACCCGCCTGGCCCGTCCACCCGCGCCTGCTGGGGGCCCTGGGGCCCTGCTGGGTGTCGGGAGCCCCCTCCCCTGGGGGGTGTTGCTCAGAAGGGGCCCAGAGAGCAGCCCCAGCCCGTGGCCCCTTCCTCCCGTCCCTCCGCGCTGGGGGCCGCTGGGGAGGGAGGCCCGGCGACCGGCGGCCGTGGCTCTCACTCCACGTGTGTAAATAGGTCTTGGTCAGGGTGGGCGGGACACAGGAGCTGCTGGGGGACTCTGGTTGTGGCTTTTCATGCTGCTAATTGTTGTGTCTCGTGTGGGCCCTGGAACGGTCTCCGTGGCGGTTTTCCAGCTCATCCAGACGGGCCAGGCCGGCTCTGCCCCTTTGCCTCTCTCGGGCTGCCTGCTGAGCACCGAGGGACCAGGGCAGTCCGTGGGGGCCCTGGGGGTCCGTCCCTGCTCATCGTCCCCCCTCACTCTGCAGCCTGGGGACCACCCAGGGCAAGCCTCGTGGGTGGAGGCGGACGCAGGGCCCTGCATGAGTTCATCCGATGTCTGGAGCTGGCCCCCCATCCCTGCCCGGCTCTCCCCGGGCCCGCATTTCACAGCCCCTGCGCTGTCTGGTATCTGTGTTCTGACCTGACTGGGTAAACCTTGAAGAGGCCCTCCCCCAAGCGTGTTTGTTTATAAATGCTGTTTTTAGTGCAATAAAGGTGTTCTGAGGATGCGGGGGTGGAGAGCTGCTCGCTCGGCTGTTTAATAACAACAGGAATTTTGCTGTGAATTCCAGCGAGGATGGTGGCCCTCGGTCCATCGAGCAATCGGGGAAGCCCCTTGACCCTCTCGGCCGTGGTCTCTCCCGCTTGTGGGGGCTGCCGGGGACCCCAGGCCGTGCTGTGACCGCAGCTGAGGTTGTTCAGCTGGTCCGTGTGGGGGCCCCGTCCTCACCCTCTGTCCGCGTCACACCCACAGGGCAGAGGCCACTCACGTCCTGTCCCTCGGATGGGGACAGCGGTTCAGTCACCTGCCAGGGCGGCCTTGCCGACGGGAGCCTGGCCTTGAACCCACACCCTCTTTGTGGCCACCAGAGGGGTAGACACCAGGGTCTGCCCCTTCGGGCTCTGTCCACTTGGGGACAAAGACCAGACGTGTGGTGCCATCACCGACTGGGACCCCCTCAGACGCTGTCAGCTGCCAGGTGGGGATGCCCCCACCTGCCCCTCGTCCTTCTCTGGTCTGCCCAGGCCACCCGGTCAGACAGGAATCAGATAACAGGTGTTGGGACCTCCGTCCTGCCCTTGTTGCACGACTTGGAGACCCTGGGGCCAGGGTGGCCTGGACTTCAGACTGTCCCATCTGCGCCTTCACACAGGCTGGTCCCTCTGCCTGGAACGCCTCCCACCCCCAGCTGCTCCACCTTCAGGCTTCAGCTGAGATGGCACCACCTCCAGGAAGCCTTCCCACTCCTTGGCCGGGCCTTGCTCTGTGTTCCACATCCAAGTTCACGTGCCCTCTGGGGTCGTGTCCATCTCCAGCACCAGGTCTGGGATGCGTTTGCCTCGGTCCACGGTGACCCCAGCTCCAGCCACTCTGGGCACCCAGGAGGCACTTGCCCCAGGGGGGGGATGAATGGAGGACCCGGGCCTGAGCCCATCTCTGGGCTCCTGCAGGGCTGCTGGGGACCTGGGCGCTGGCCGTGGGGGCTGGGGGTTCCCCTGCCCTCCCCCTCCCGCTTCCCGATCAGTGGAAGGCTGATGTGGGGGAAGCATGATGGGAAGTGGGGTCTGTGAGCTGGGGGTCTGGGGTGACAGGGCCCCCATCACGGAAAGCTGGGGCATCGTGAGCACGGGAGCAGGTCTGGGTGGCACAGGACGTCTCGGCCCACGGGAACTCGAGCCAACGTGAGCCCCACTAACTCCAGGCCTGGTTCCACCTGAGAAGTGGGGAAACCGAGGCCCAGAGACTGGAATTAGATCAGCCGCCTTCGCTGACTCAGTCAGCAAGGATGTGGCCCTTGCTGGGCGCCAGCTCCAGGGGTGAGAGGCGGACGCGGCAAAGCCGGGAAGACAACCGTTCCCCAGGCAGCGGCCACCCCGAGGCTCCGAGATGGGCACCAGGAGCTTTGGGAAACAAGCGCAGAATCATTTCGTCCCGTCAGGGAGCCCGGTGGGAAGAGAGGCGTCCAAGCCACATCCTGGAAGATGCGGAGTCGTCCAGGCGACCTTCAGGGGGGCCCCCCGACGTGCCCCCTGGCCTGGCACAGCCAACACTGGCCGTGACGGAACTGGTGGGCTGGGTGGCCCTGCCGGGCTGGGCGCACTTCTGGGAGGACAAACACATCTGGGCATCCAGTCCCCCTGGCAATGGGCATTGATTAAACTCCTGCTGTGTGCTGGAGACAGGCTGCCTCGGTGAGACTCAGGGAAGCCCCGCCAGGAAGCCCCCGTCACGGGTGGAGGAAGCAGGAGCCAGGACAGAGGGTCGGGATGTGGTCCTACTGCGTGCACCGCTGCCCCCACTGTGTCTGCAGTTACCCGCTGGTTCTTCCCTCCTGGCCCCCTGCGTGTGCATCCGCTTCCCGGCCCAGGAGACCAGGGTGTAGGGAGTCCAGCGAGGGGCCAGCCTGGAGCCCGTGCGCCACAGGACGGGGGTGCGGCCACAGTCGACTGGGTCCCCTTGACTCTGGCTCAGAGCCGGGCTCCTATGGGGTTCTCGGGCGGGCCGTGAGTGCCTTGTCCCCCCAAGTAGGGCCTCCTTGCGTTCCCCTCACACGGTCCAGGGCGGGTGGTCTCTCCCCACAGGTCCCCTGATCGGGGCCCCACTCCTGCTCCGACCCCAGCCCGGCTCCTTCTCTCACTTGTCCCCACGGGGCCCAGACTGTCAGGGCTGCCAGGAGCCTCTGCGGGGTTGGGGTCCTGAGCAGCCCTCCATCCGCCATGGCCGCCAGAGCAGCGGCTGACGAGGCTGCGGGTCCCAGGATGCGTTGCCAGGGCAACCAGGGCCTCCTCTTCCCCACCAGCCTCGTCGCTGGGCAGCCTGTGTGTCTGCGTGTGCGTGTGCGTACCATGTCTGCGTGTATGCACACAATTGCGTGCCTCTGCAAGTGTGTGCCATGTGCACATGTGTGGGCACGTTGGTGTAGACACCTGCATGTGAGTGTCCTCATGTGTTTGTGCACACATGCCACAGAGTGGGCCTAAACACAAGTGCACGTATGCACACGAGTGTAGCCGTGTTAGCAGGTGTGTGCGTGCATGTCTGCACAGGCTAGGCATGTGTGTTTCTCTCTGTGCATGTAGTGTGTGCGTGAGTGTCGCTATGTAACGTGTGACTGCACGCACGTGTGTGCCCGTGTGTGTGCTGTGGCTGCTCTGTGCCCTGAGATGTGGAGATGACATCCCAGAACTAGTGGCTGGAGAAGGCCCCTCCCTCCGCTCTCCATGCTGGCTCTTTGGTGAGACCCCCCCATGTCCTCTCCCTCTGCCCTCAGGTCTCCACCCCCCCCCCCGTCCTCCGGGCAGCCCCCCCCCCCCCCGCCGTGAGGTCAGACCCCGTCTCCTATCTCTCCCTCGAATTACACGCTGCTTTGTGATATCGATCTGATCAGAACCATCTGCTCTTTCACCTGCAGCTTCCTAGCACTGAGTCCAGGGTGCACACAAAGGAGGGGTCAGCACTCTCTCCTTCCAGCCCAGCCACCATCCCGAGTCTTTTGTCTCTCAGGGAGGCTGTGTCCATCCAGGGCCACCACTAGCAGGAGACATCTGATTTGTGCAAATCACAAAACAGTGCCCCTTTCTCAGAGTGGAGCCAGGACAGGGAACAGCAGAGCCAAGAGATGAGGAGTCAGATGCCTGGCGACCTTGTAGGCACCTGGATCCAGCTGTGCCTGAAGTCCATAAGTACACACCATTTTAGTTCAAGGGGCCAATAAAGTTCCTTCTTTGCTTAAGCCAGTTTGAGTTTTTTTCCTCCAGAAAATACTAATACGACGAGCCACCATTCTGAGGAAGGAGGAGCAGTGCTGACTAGAGGTGCCCCCGTCTGACAAGGGAAAAGGAAGCAGGAAAAGAAGGCAGCACCTGGAGGCTGGGATTTGTGCATCTCGTGGAGCGGGAGAGGTGGCCCTGCTGGGAGGGAGTGAGCTTCCATCAGGGGTTAATCCAGGAGGGCGGTGCAGAAGGAGCAGAATCTAAGACAGGGAAGGAGATGGGGGCCCCAGGGACGTCCAGAGCTAGAGAGGGGGGCCTCGGAGACCCAGCCCACATGGGCCTCCTGCCCATCCCACCACAGCCTGGGCCGCACTGCCCACCCCGGTCCACCCCACCTTCACCTCTGCCCCTGCTCTGAAACCTTCCATGGCTCACCATCGCCCCGCAGCCCGTGAGCCCCACCCCCCAGAAGCCTCACACTGCAGCCCACACGCCTCCTCCCCCACCTCCCCTGCACCCCAGTCTGCGGCCTGGACACGTGCACCCGACATGTGCGGGAGCTGCCCCCATGGAATTTGCGCTCGTGGTGCGTCCCTGCCGGGCACATGGCTCGTTGGGTCCCGGGTCCCACTCAGACCAGCACGGCACCAGGGTGTCCCAGGCGGCACAGCACAGTGACTGGTAATTATAGGCTCTGCCAGGCCCCCAACCCGTGTGGGTTCAATTAGGGTTTGTTTTCCTCTCGAGGCTCCGCGGGTGGGAGGGGGCGGCTGCGTCTGACTGGAGAAAAATGGGTTCAACACAGAGAAGCCGTAGAGGCAGCGCCTGCTCCTTCCTCCCCAGCCAGGTCAGGGCCTGGGGCAGCGTCTGCGGCAGAGGCTGCAGTCCTGGCTCGCTGGGCCTCAGTTTACCCCGACTATGATGGAGATGTCACCAGCACTTCCCTCCGGGGTCACGTAAGATGTGCACATCCTGTGCGGGATCCATTCATCGAGCCCAGCCTGGGTGAGGGGGACGACCCCTGAATCCTCACCAAGACTCTGCCCTCCTGCCGGGGCCACACGGCCTGGGTTTGAATTCTGCCAAGTCAGGCCCTTCTCTGTGACTCAGTTTCCTCTCCAGCACCTTGTGTCCTGCCCTGCCCTGTGTTGGTGGGGCTGGGGTGGGGGCTGGCCTGGCCGTCGCACAGCAGGGAGGGCTGCGGGGCGAGGCTGTGCCTTATGTCCAGTGACCGGCAGAGGACCTAACCTGGCCCAGAGGGCTCTGGGGGGTGGTCGTGTCACCCGTGATGGGCCAGCCAGGCCAGAAGGACCCCCACCCTGTTGTTAGGGCGGGGCCTGGGGTCACGGAGTCAGGGGACTGGAGATGGAGGGCGCCCGTGGGCGCCCGTGATGGAGCCCCAGGGCCCCCCGCGGCGGGTGTTGATCTGGAGCCTTGCCTGTGGGTCAATGAGTCCTGCGAGCGCCTCCCAGAGAATCATGGAACCTGGGGTGGTTCTGGGGACCCTGAATTTGCATCTGGTGTCGGAAGTGGAGACGGACCCCTCGAATCTCCTCAGCTTGGCTGCCCCCTACCTCCCGCCCCAGCCTCTCCCGGGGGGGAGCTCACACCCGGGTGGCCGTGGTGATGCACGAAGGCCCCCAGCCACCTGACCGCTGCCAGGCCCCCCTCCCTCTCCGCTCCTCGTCTCCGAGTCCCCGGAAAAGGCCACCGCACGACCCACGCTCACCCGCAGCCTTTCCTCGGCTCCCCAGACGAGCCACAGACGCTCCTTCCTTATTCCTCGAAGTCGGGAAAGCAGCTCTGATGAGGGACTGCAGCCCCGCCCCCTCCCCGCCTCAGTTTCCCCACGTGAAAAATGTGGTGCTACTCTTGTGCCCAGCTCTGGGGCTGGGTGACGGCGGAGTCGCATTTTCAAGACGTTGACATAGACTTTGTTCACACATCCAGCAACCACGCGAGTCAGGGTTCCCCCGAGCGAGAGCTGAGGAGCAGCTCCGAGGCTCTGAGTCCCAGGGAAGCAGAACTGGTCAACACCTTCCAGGGCCGCGAGGACAGAACCCATCCGGTCGCAGCTGCTCGGTCCTCAGGTGACAGTCAACCCACAAGCCGGGACGTCGGCAAGAGCAGGGGGCGGGTGGAGAGCACGCTCTGGGGGGCCGGGGGCCCTGCAGTGGCCTGGCTGCTCAAGGCTCCAGGAGGGGGTCTCATGGAGCAATTTGACCCCCAGGGGACACCGGGCGACATCTGGGGACATCTGTGTTTGTCACACTGAAGGAGCTCCTGGTGTCAAGTGGGAGGGACCAGGGATGCTGCTCGAACCCCCACGGCGCCCAGGACGGCCCCACAGAGAGTGACCCGGCCCCAGAGGATGATCCAAATGCCACCGGGGCAGTATTTCTGGCCCCATGCGCTCTTCCAGACCTGGCCTGTGTGTCCTTCCCTCGAACTTGGCTGGGCTGTGTCTGCCCGGAGCAGTGGGACGTGGCTACAGGGACGCCATGTGGCTCCAAGACCGCGTTCTCTCTCGGGACACGCTCGGCAGCCAGCACCACCCTGGGAGGAAGCCGGGCCACATGGAGGGGCCCAAGGTGGGGGTCCTGCCGGCCGCCCCAGTGAAGGTTCCAGATGCAGAGCAGGTGAGCGCCTGGCCTTCCATCGTCCAGCTGCGTCCCTGACATCACGGAGCAGGGACAACCATCCGCTGTGCCTGCCCAGCCTCCTGGCCTCCGGGACCCACACAGGCAGGAAGTGGTGCTGGGTTTGGGGTACTTATCCACTCTGAGTACCCGGGACCCCTGCCCTGGGGGAGCTTCCTGGAGGAGGAGACGGGACAGGGAGGGGAAGGAGGAGAGCTGTGTGCAGCCCGGGTGGGGACACGCTCGGTGCTCCGGGAACCAGGTGGACCCTGCAGGAGTGTGGACTTTATCCCGGGGCAATGGGGAGCCTTTGGTTAATGTTTTGGAAAGACCTCCTGGCGTCTGGGAGGAAGGGGGCCCCTGCGTGTGCAGAGCCCAGGGAGGGCGCTGGGGCCGTGTCACACGAGGGGGTGGGTGCCCGGCCGGCAGTCAGAAGTGGACGGGACGTGAAGGAGACTGGGCATATAAAACCTCCGGGATGTGCTGGGACTGGCTGTGGGGGATCCCCTGGACCCCCGTCTCTCAGCCACGCTCCATCTTGCTCAGCAGCAAACCCAGGGGCTCTGCCTTCCAAGCTCCCAGAACCATCCCCGCGAGACGAGCTGCTGTGCATGACGGCGTGAGGAGCCTCAGTGTGGCGTCGGCCGGGGAAGCTGGACGCAGAAGGGCACGAGGTGCACTTCCGTCCATGAGAAGTTCCAGAACAGGCCACATGAACTATGTGATGGAGTCAGGACGCGGCCACCGGGGCAGCAGCCAGGAGGCGGTGAGGACGGCCTGGGGGAGCTGTCGCTGTCGGCACTTCATGCGGGTGGGGCTGCTGTGTGTTCACGGCTGTTCACTGAGCTCATGAGGGTCAAGCACCCAGAACGTATTAGAAAATCCTTGAGACTCAGCAGCAAGACAGGCGACCCAGTTAAAAAACGAGCCAAAGATCCAAATAGACAATTCTCCAGGGAGGATGCACAAAGGGCCGACGAGCCCACGAAAAGATGCTCAGCATCCTTAGTCGTCAGGGAAATGCAAACCAGAACCACGAGGAGGGACCACTTCACGCCCCAGGATGGCTCTCATCCTGAGAAAGGAGGGTGCGCGATGGTGAGGACGTGGAGCCGTCAGACCTCACACGTGGCCGTGGGATGGACCAGCATCTCCTCCAAGTTACGTGTGGAATTACCCTGCAATTCCACTCCTGGGTGACCCGAAAGAATTGAACTTGTACATCGATGTTCACACAGCACCATTCACAAAAGCCGAAAGGCAGGAACAGCCCAAACGCTCATCCACAGCTGAATGGATCCACACGTGTCCACCCACACGATGGAGCACGACGCAGCCCTGAAGAGGAGCGAGGCCCTGACACAGCTGCACGTGGACGGACCTGAACACACGATGCTCAGGGAGAGAAGCAGACACAGAAGGACACATGGTGTGTGATTCCATTGATGTGAAACGTCCAGAACAGGCAGATCCACAGAGAGGGAGCGGGCTCGTGGGGGCCAGGGGCTGGGGAGGGTGGGGGTGACTGCTGATGGGGACGGGGCTGCTTTTTGGGGTGATGGAATGTTCTGGGTCTAGATAGTGGTGCTGGTTGCACATTGTGAATGTACTAAATGACACCGAAGCATTTACTTTAAAATGTTTTATTTTGCGGCCAGCCTCATGGCCAAGTGGTTGAGTTCGTGCACTCCACTTCGGTGGCCCAGGGTTTCGCCGGTTCAGATCCTGGGCGCAGACATGGCACTGCTCATCAGGCCATGCTGGGGCGGCACCCCACATGCCACAACTGGAAAGACCCACAATTAAAAATATACAACTATGTACTGGGGGGCTTTGGGGAGAAAAAGGAAAAATAAAATCTTTTTTAAAAAATTGTATTTTATGTGACTTCTATTTCAATGTTTTAAAAATCGGGCTTTCCCTGAGCTTGATACACTTGTGATTTTCCCACTTTACTGTATGTAAGCTATGTTTCAAGAAAAAGGACATGACAAAACTTTTCCCAGAATCTGCCCATTTCTTGCCTCCTCTTTGGCCCCTTCCCAGTGACGTGCCAGTCGGCCCCCATCCATCTCTCTCCACCTCCCATCATTCCTCCTCACCGTCCCCCCACATCCACTCCTACCAGCCTTCCCCCCACCATCCCCACGTCCCCCTCCTCCCTTCTCCATCCCCGCCTCCCCACCTACATCCCCCCAACCCCGTCCCAGCATCCCCGCATCCTCCCGGACCCTCCTCCCATCCCTGCATCCTCCCCATCATCCCTCCCCCATCCCCGCATCCTCCCCCTCCCCCATCCCTCCCCCATCCCCTCATCCTCCCCC
>NC_060280.1:97350161-97367875 GCF_021613505.1 Equus quagga
CCCGCATCCTCCCGGACCCCCGCCGTCCCCTCCCCGTCTCCCGGCGCCGCCTCGGCTGTTCGCCCCGCAGCCGCCAGAGGGCGCGGCGAGCCCGAGTCGCCGTCCCCGCTCCGCCCGCAGCCGCGCGGCCCCCACGTCCCTCCCTCGGGAGCCCGCGCCCCCCGCCCGCCGCGCCGCCTCCGTCGCCCCCTCACTCCTCCGCTGCAGCCGCACGGGCCGCCCCGCTGTCCCTCCACCAGGCCCGCCGGCCTCAGGGCCTCTGCGCGGCTGCGCCCTCCGCCCAGGCCCTTTCCCGATCTCCCCGGGACCCTCGCGGCAGAGAGGCCTTCCCTGGTCATGCCTCCCCATTCCCCCCCTCTTGTATTTTCTCCCCATCACCGCCTCCCCGCTGTCTTTCTAGGCCTAGGACAGCGCTCGACGCATAGTAGATCTCCACAAATGTTTGCTGAATGAATGAATGACCCAGTGAACGACGACCAGGAGCTAAGAACCTGCATTTTTCTGAGAAGTGGGCCGGGCCCCTCCCATCACGCAGCTGCAGACCCCACCCCACCCCGCCCCATGCGCAGGCGCGCTCTGGCCGGCCGGGAAGGGCTGTGTTCACTGCGTGACCGTCGCCTCCGGTGTTATGGTCGCACAGTCACAGGCCGCTGGGCAAGCAAACTGCGGTTACACCGGCTTGTGCGGCAGGTGGGTGCCCGCTGGCCCACGTGGCCCACGTGTCGCGCCTGCAGGCGGGATGCCCTCCCGGCGTGTCCCAGGAGCCCCTGGGTGGCTGCTTGGGAGCCGGGCACGCCTGGCACTCGGTCCACACGCGTCCGCCCACGGGAGGTGCAGGCGGGTCCTGTGAAGTCACGGCCCCGGCATGGTGGGGTCCCCTCTGCCCTCCTCGCGGCCCCTGTCCACTCCGGCTGCGCCCCTGTTCCTCCGCGTACCCCATCCCGGGCCTTGGCTCTGGGCCTTGGCTCTTCCAGTCTTTGCTCGGAGTCGCCTTCGGGGTAGAAGCCTCGTGTAACCGGCTCCTCCGCACCTGCGGCTTCTGCCTCCAGCGCTCCGTCCTTGCTTTCCTGGCTGTGGTGTCTCCCCGCTGAGAAGTCGGCTCCAGGGCCCAGAGATTTTTGTCGGCTTTGTTCACAGCTGGGCCCCCTCCCCCAGGGCATGCACAGAGTAGGTGCCCAAAGTATGCTTAAGGTGTATGTAAGTGAATGACCGACCGTCCGGGCCCACGGCCAGCTCTTCCTGGAAGTGGCTGGAGCTGGATCTGGTGCTCCCTGATGGGCTGAGTGGGACCCACGGGGATGGGGGATCCCCTATGCCACCTCCTGCCCAAGGTGCCCTCTGTCCCCGTCTCCTGGGCTCTGGACCAACTGACCACATGCTGGGGGCTCAAACCACAGAAACCTGTTCCCTCACAGTGCTGGGGGCAGAAATCCAGTGAGGGGTGGGCAGGGCTGGCTCCTGTGGGGCTCTGGGAGGGCCTGTCCCACGCTCCCTCAGCTCTGGGGGCGCTGCAGCCCTCCGCCCACCTTGGCTTGCAGACGTGTCACTCGTCTCCGCCAGACCCCCGTGACCTTCACCCTGCATCCGTGTCCGTGTTTCCCTCTTCTTGTAAGGACTCCAGTCCTCGGATTTAGGGACCACCCTGCTCCGGCACAACCCTGTCTTAACTTACACATTTGCAAACTCCATATTTTCAAATCAGCCCACGGTCACAGGCGCTGAGAGTCAAGACCTGCACATACCAGTTTGGGGGACACAGTTCAACCCACGGCACCCTTCTTGTCCTCAGCCGCCTGTTAAATCGGATTCTGGACCCACCTAAACCTGGGGGACCGAGTCTCTGGGGGTCCGGAACTCTGCACCTTGGGTGTTGTTTGCATAACCTTTAATTTTGGTGCAACTTCAGACTTGCAGACGATTTCAAGGTTGGTGCCTGTGGACTCTGCCCAGAGGCCCCAGTTGCTGGCAGTTTGCTTATTTGCTTGCCGGGCCGTGTCTGTCTCTGCCTACACGTGTCGCTACGTCTGTCTCTGTCCATATGCACATACACAGGTCTGATCGCATTTCTGAACCATTTAGGGCCACGTTGGGGGTGCGATGCCCTTCCCCCATGAACACGTCAGCAGGATTCTCTTTTATGACCCGGTGCCGTTATCGAGATCGGGAAATTTCACATTGGCATCGAAACAATGCTCGTATCTAAGCCACTGTCCATATTCAAATGTCACCAGCTGCTCCAGTGAGGTCCCACTGGGGGCCCTTGGTACACGAGCAAGTTGCCATGGCAACAGATGCTGGGAGCCAGGTCAGCAGGCCACGTCTCAAGGAGCCTGGACTGGGCCTCCTGGGAGCCAGCCTGGAGGAGGGGTGCCCCGGGGAGGGGGAGCGCACCCCCCACCAAGCTTGGAGATGGTCCCGGCCTGGGGTCAGGGTTAATGGCGCCTTGGGACCCTGTGGAGGGAAGTTCTTGCTGGTTCTCTCAGGTCGCTGGTGGGGTCCGCAGTAGGACTAGAACATGTCTTTTTGGGGAGACGCAATTCAACCCAGTAAGTAGAGTCTAAGATCCTGGGGGCCCGGGGTTTAGATGCTCCAGAGTTGTTGGGCAGGGCGGTGGGCATCCGGCCTCAGGTCAGGCGTCTCCACTGCCCCACGCCCTGCAGGCCTCACTGCTGCTCCTCGTGACGATGGTGGCGCCCTGTTCCAGTCCCTCGGGTTCCTGGGGCAGACGCTACTGGCCGTCGTCCGCCCGCCGGCCTCCCTTCTCCTCCTGGGTGGAGCCCGGATACTGTGTGGGCGTCCACACCCCGCCCATGGCTGGGGATTGTTTATGCGTGGACACACGACCCTTTTCTGGCCGATGAGATGTGATGGGGTCTTGGGAGGGCAGCCTCCAGAAGCCACGACCCCTGACCCCTTCAGCAAGTGGACGGACTCCTCACACGCCATCTTTCTGGCGCTCCCCCTCCTGCCTCCTGCTCCCACTTACAAGGACCCTTACGATTACATCAAGCCCACCCAGGTAATCCAGGACAATCTCCCCATCTCAAGGTCAGCCGACCAGCATCCTTAATTCCATTTGCAACCTCAACTCCCCTTTGCCACACAACATAACATATTCGCAGGTTCTGGGGACTCGGACGTGCACATCTTTGGGGTCTGTTATCCTGCTGACCACAGGAAGTTTCCTCGCTCCTAAGAGGGAGGCCCAGGAAAATGGTCCCTTTCTGCCTGTGCTCATTGTGGCTACATGATGAGGTGTCTGGAGCAGCTGCAGCCATATTGGTGTGCATCTGAGGCAAGTACAAGGCAGGAGGAGGTAGAACTGAGAGAATCACACAGCAGACGGGAGTCCAGCAGGTTTTCTTTGGAGGAGAGAACTTGTCGCCTCGTTGCTGAGGCAGGATTTTCGGTTCTTACTGCTGAAGGCATCTCGAGGGAGAATGCCAGCTGCCGTCAGACACCCTGGAAGCAGAACCCCAGCCTTCATCTGAGTGCGTCTCAGAGGGGTTACGTTTCCCAGCCTTCCTTGCAGCCAAGTGTGGCGTGCGACTAAGTCCCCGCCAGCGGGAGGTGAGCAAGACCGGGCAGCTGCCCACGTCCGTGGACAGTCGGATGGACAAGCGAATCCTGGTATGTCCGCTCAGGGGAACTCGCCCCAGCGATGAGAACGGACACGGATGAATCTCACAAACGTGGTTTGAGCTTCACAAGCCAGACGGGAAAGATCACAAATACCGAAAAATTCTGTTTACATAAAGTCTGAAACCAGCCAGAAGGAGCCTGTGCTGCTGGAAGCCAGGATGCTGGTTATTCTCGGAGGACGAGGGGAGTCGGAAACAGAGAGCAGATGGAGGGGCCGAGGGGGCTCCGGGGGCTGCGACGTGGGTGTGGTCCGTGCTGCACTAAAGATAGAAGCTATTTGACATGAAACGTCAAAAAAACACCGAGAGGGAGGGGCCCGGCCGCCTCTTCCCCGCTGTCTGGAGCTGGGCGTGGACTGCAGGACCCGGACTCCTCCGAGACGGAGAAAGACGTCCCCTTTCCTAAGCCCCGGCCTTCTGGGTCTTTGCGGAAGCCGGGAAGCCCAAGCCCAAGTGCCCAGCCCGTGGCGTCTGGCTCGCGCCTGCCGACTGCAGGCCCTTCCTGGATCGCAGGAAGCCCGTCTCCCCCAACGCTGCCGTGTGGGGGGTCTGGGCACCCTTTGAACTTCCCGCCCCGACCTCGGCCACACCTCTTTCTGGGGTCTCACTTCTCCTCCTGGGGTCGGAGAAACCAAACCCGCGGGGAGCATCCTGTTCAGGGTCGAAGTTTCTCGAATGCGAGTGGAGGACGTTGCTGTTTCAGACAAGAGCAGATGGCGCCGTTTCATCCCACCGACCCGCGACCTGGACGGCCCACCCCTGGCCCCACCGACACGTCCGCCTGCCCCTCGGGGGCCGTCTGCGCCAGGGACGCCAGCTGACTTGTGGGGACGTCCGTGGTGTCCCACGGGGGAGCTGTGCATTGAGTGGGTGGGGCTGGGGGTGCTGCTCGACCCCCCAGTGCCCAGGACGGCCCCAGAGAGTGACCCGCCCCACAGGACAGTCCAGATGTCCACAGAGTCAGGACGGAGGGGCCCCCACGCCGCCGCCTCTGAGCAGCAGGACGTCCGTCCCCCCCTCAGCCCTGCAGGCCGTGCCGAGTCTTTGCCCCGAGTGGGGCAGGTGGGCAGGCCCCTGTGGACTCACCCCATTTCGGAAGAACTTAACCAGATCTCGGAAGGGCGGCGTCCACTCCTTGCCTCGCCGGGGGCCTGGCTGGGCCCAGGGATTCAGAGTCGGGGGTTCGGCCCCCAGAAGCTGGGTTTCCGCGTCCTCTGAACAGCCCTTCCCCGGGGGGACGGGCACTGCGGGCCGGCTGCCCAGGCCAGGAAAGGCCCCAGGTCCCCCAGCTTTGGGCACAAAACTGTGAGGCGGACGCCCCAGGTGCCACATCTGCCACAGGCGCCCACCGCTGGGGTGACTCCACGGTGGCCCCCGTGTCTGTCTCACCCTCTGGGGGGCTTGCTGGGTGTGTTTTCCTGGCGACAGGCGTAGAAACACACATGAATCAAAACGGGCACAGCCGTCTCTTCTGCCTCAGTGGGTCGTCAGAGCCAGTCCCGGGTGGAGACAGATGCACTGCCCTAGAGAGAGGATGAGGGTGTGCAGATGGGGTCGAGGGACGGGGTCGAGGGACGGGGCCTCCCTGGCACGATGGGGATGAACTCAGTTACCAGAACGAAGGACAACCCAGCCGTGCACAAAGGGATTCAGACCTTTGTGAGGCTCGACGTCCGTTCCACACGAGGGCCTGTGGTCTGGGGGCGGCCGTGCTGGTCAGCTGCCACTGGGCTCCACTGGTTTTGCCCCCACCCGCCCAGCTCAGTTGCCTGGAACCACCTCCCAGGGCCCTTGGGTGCCGCCTCCTCCGGGAGGCCCTCTGAGAGCTGGGGGGGCCATCATCTTGTTCAGACGGCGTCTCCTCTGTGGCCCCAGCTCCCGCCGTGGCCTCTGGTGACCCCACCCTGCTGGCCTGGGCTCCTCAGTGTGGAGTTGTCTCCTGTCTCCCGTCCATCTTCTTGGCCACGGGGACAGATCCTTCCCTGGCGCCTCTGGAAGGAAGCAGCCCAGCCCACACCCTGATGTCGTTGCCCAGCAATCAAGCCCGACCTCCGACCCCAGAGCTGTAGGGGATCGGAGCTGTGCTGTCAAACCTCGACACTTGGGCGGTTTGTCAGCAGCCACAGGTGCCGGCTCTGCGGGAAGCCGGGCCCAGCAGACACCTCGTCATCCTAAAGTGACTCACAAACCTCTAAAACTGGAGAAGGCTGGGAATCGCCCCTGGGAGGTCCATGGTTGGGGGAGATGCTTCCGCTGAGCCCTCGCGTCCCCCCCACCCCGGGCCCCGTCACCACTCCGGCCACATGCGCCCGTCCTCCAGGGCTGACGTGTTTCTTCAAATTGGCCCGTCGACCCGTTTCTTTGACCCGATGAACTGGTGCAGAAAGGGTTGCACCGTCGCTGTGAACGGAAAACTGGTGCAACTCGCCGTGAAAAGAAGGATGTAAAACAAGAAGAGAGAGGGGGAGGCAGAGGGAACCTGGAGCTTGACGGGGAGAAGCCGGGGGAGGCCGCACAGCCAGGACGCAGGGGACGTCCGCAGACACGTGGCCCCACGGCCCCGGGGACGCCGCCGCCACGCTGGCCGTAAAGGGCGCTATTGGGACGACCGTGAAGCCCGCGTGAGGATTCTCGATCAGATGGCATTTTGTGTCCAGGCTGTTTTTTCTGGTTTTGACGGTCACGCGGCGGCTTCATGAGAACGTCCTCGTTCCTAGAAACCCACGCGAGCGGCCGGGGTGAATCGGGCTGGTGTCTGGAGTCGCCTTAAATGTGCAGGAAAATAGAGGAGATGCGGCCGTGTGGGGAGAGCTGGCGGCCGGCGAGCCCGCGGGGGCCCTCGGAGTCCTCGTGGCTCCCGCAGGTTTTCTGGAAAGTTTGCAGTTATTTCAAACAACCGCGAAACAAGCCAGAGGCAAGTGTGCGAGCAGAGGCGACGATGAAAGTCCAGCTCCATGGCCTCAAAGGGCCACCAGACCGGGGCCCGGGGGACGTCGTGAGCCCAGCAAGACCGTCCTCCTGAGACACCGGGACCAGGACAGAGACGGGGGGCAGGTTCTCATCAGCTCGTTCGATGCTCATGCTGGGCTGTTTCCCTCCAGAGGCTCCTCAAAGACGCCTGTGTGCGTCCTGCTCCGGGAAACCTCCCGTGGAAGCTGGGAGCCCCAGGAGGCTGCTGAGCGAGGGGAGGGTGTCGCGAGGCCGGCTCCAGGGAGGTCCCTGCAGACCCAGCGAGGCCCTGCGCCCCGTCCTTGGTCCTGAGGTTTGCAGATGCCGCCCGGCTGGGGGCTGTGGGCTTGGTGGGAGCGGCCTGTGGGAGTCCGGTGCGATCTGGGCGATGGCTGCCCCTCTGAGCCTGCTCCCTCCTGGGTGGAGCAGGGGTGACGCCCCGAAGCTCAGCTCGTCTCGCAGGACGGACTGTGGGGCCACGGCCCTCGGTCGTGTAGACGCCCCGTGGGGAGACCAGCGCGCCAGTGAGCGGGGCGGCACCTCGTGGCCACTGTGCCGTACTGCTGGCTTCCCCAGCGGCCGACAAGAGACCTTCACCCGGTGTTTACTGAAACCCTGCAGCCCGGCCCCGTCCAGGTGGGACAAGACCCCAGCCCTGCGCTCGCGGGGCCCACAAGACCATCATAAGCGCCATGAAACGACCCTGAAGGCCCCTCTTATTTACGTACAAAAGGAGGCCCCGCCTTAGATGGGGGGTCACGGAAGGCCTCTCGGAGGAGGTGGCTTTTCCACATGAAAAGTGAGGGGCGGCCAGCGCTTGGGCCTGGGACAGCAGGGGCTTGGTGTGTGTGGCAGAAAGGAGGGCTGCAGGGTGACGAGAGGGAAGGGGAGAGGGTGCTGGGGCAGCGGCCGGCAGGAGCCAGTCGGGGACCCTGCAGACCCGCCGGGCGCTTTGACAGGATGGGGTGGGGCTCAGTCACGAGTCGTTGCGGGACAGGCAGCCCCCAGTTGGCGGCTTCACGCCGTGAGGATTTACCCCCTGCCGTGGCTCTGCACCCCGCGGGCTCGGTGGGGCTCTTGGGTCCACGCGGCGTCTGCTGGGGCCGGGACGTCGAGCTGGCATCGGGATGTCGAGCTGGCGTCCTCCTCCGGGCTGCTCTCCTGCTCCAGCCTGTCTCGTGCACACGTGGACTTCGTTTTCCCGGTTATTCGTGACACCAAGCATCCGCTCACGTCTCCACGTGGACTTCCCTCTGTGGTGTGGCCTCTTCATGGCTTTTCCCTGTTTTTCACTTGATTTATCTGTTTTCCCACGGCTTCACAGACGTTCTCTGTCTGTGTGGTGCTAATGCGTCATGTGTGTGGCGCGTGTCTCTGTGTCTGGTGTCACGTCCTTCAGAGGCCTCGATGGTCGGAAATACTGAAGTTTTGATGGCTGAATTTTTTGGTCGTTTATGATCAGCGCTTTCTGTGTCTTGTTAAGAAAAAGTCCTTCTCTGGCTCGACGGCCGCCTTCTCCTCCTCTCGTGAGTTTACGGGTCTGTTTGGACTCTCTCGTCTGGAATTCATTCACAGCTGGTTTCTGTGTGTGGTGTGAGGTGGGCGTGGGAAGAAGAAGAACAACCCCAAGGTTCCACGTCCGAACCCCGGGCCTGGGAACCTGTCAGCTCTCGTGGCCGAGGGACGTGCCGGCGTGGTCATGGTCACGGCCTGGAGGATCCCGACGGCCGGGCCTAATCGTGTGGGCCCTTCCCCAGCGGCGGTCGCGCAGAGGGAGACGGGAGGCTGGCCTCGCCCTGGAGATGCAGAGGGGCCGTGGGCCGGGGCGCAAGCACAGCCCTTGGGCGGCACCGGCGAGGACGCAGACCCATGCCGGCACCGCACGGACCTGAGTGCTGCCAGTGCCGAGCGAGCGCGGAACAGACCCTGCGGAGGAACCAGCCGGCCCCCGTCCCGATCGGAGCCCAGTGACAACCATCGTGGGCTGCCGACCCCCGAGCTGTCGGATGATGAATTCCTGCTGTTTAAGCCTCGAGGTTTGTGGCGGTTTCTTTAGGCAGCAACAGAAAGACAGTCCAGTAGGGACTCAGTCTTATTTCTACCCTGAGTGAACCCCAGGGGCCAGCGCTACACGATGGACGTCCCTCCTCTCCCGCCACTGCCGTCCCCTCTCTGTCCCCTTCGAGGTGCCGTCCACCCCCAGCCTCTCCTGATGCCCCTTTACTTTCTGCTCAAAATGACGCCACACGTCCGGGAGTCGGCACCCGGCTTCAGCTCCTCGGCCGCGGACGTTCCAGCTTCTCCACGTGTCTGAGGAGGAGGAATGGACCCTCCGCTCCCCCTTCGATGGCTCCGGGGCCCCGACCCCTCAGCGCCTCCTCCTGGACCTCGGGTGGGGGCCCGGCGGGAGGGGCGACGCTCCGGAGACCGGGCCACACGCTGCTCCTCCCCTGGGACCCGGAGCCCAGTGCCCACCTTGGCGCGGCCGGCTGGGACCCTCCTCCCTCGTGGGGTCGTCACGGGAGTGGAGCCCAGAGCCAGGCCGAGTTGGCGAACGCTCTTGGCCGCTGGGTGTGGCCGATCCGGACTTGCCCTCGTTTGAGTCTCAACGAGCGTCTTCGAGCAAAGTGGACTCGTCTTTGAACAAAGATTTCTTTTTTTGTTTTTAAAGATCCGCCCTGAGCTAACATGTGTTGCCAATCTTCTTCTTTGTTTTTTTTCTGCTTCTTCTCCCCAAAGCCCCCCGGTACATAGTTGTGTATTTTAGTTGTGCGTCCTTCTAGTTGTGGCATGTGGGACGCTGCCTCAATGTGGCCTGACGAGCGGTGCCATGTCCGCGCCAAGATCTGAACTGGTGAAACCCTGGGCTGCCGAAGCGGAGCGCGAACTTAACCACTCGGCCGCGGGGCCAGCCCCCAGAACAAAGATTTCTTAATTTTTTTTTTTAGTGAGGAAGATTGGCCCTGAGCTAACATCTGTGCGCATCTTCCTCTATTTTCTATGTGGGATGCCACCACAGCATGGCTTGATGAGCGGTGTGCGGGTCCACAACCGGGATCCAAACGCGTGAACCCCAGGCTGCTGAAGTGGAGCGTGGGCGCTTAACCACTGCACCCCCCCGCCCTGGGCAGGGCCTTGAACAAAGATTTCTTATAGAACTTGCAGCAACGGCAGAGCCCTCTGGTGGCAACAATGTGGCATTTCTCTCTCTGGGGAAGACGCCTGCAGATGAGTCAGTGGGTGTGGTGAGGGTCTAGGACCCTTCAGGCCAACGGGATTTTCCGGGGTCTCCCTGTTCGGACCAGATGCTCAGGGGCCTTTCTGCCTGGAGCCCTCCCAGGGCCCCTCCCCTCCCCCCATTTCCTGACGGAGGGGACGGCGAGGCCCCACCCAGAAGCGAAGCGTCAGAGGGACGGGCCGAGGAGCTGGAAGGGGCTTTGCCGAGTGTGGGGGATGGACTGGCTCCTTCACACAGCGAGGGTTCGCCCGGGCCCTGGGGTCGGCCAGCCTGTGTGGCGACGCTGTGTCAGGTAGGGGCGAGGCCCTGGGGAGCTGCTGTGCGGGCAGCGGAGCGGGACCTGGGGCAGGGCTGGGAGGAGGGTCGGGACGCTCCCTACATCGGGGAACTTGAGTCTTGACGGTGAGCAGGACACAGCCAGGCACAGAGGGCAGTCCTGCTGGGCAGGGGATGTGGCTCCTGGGACGTCCTGCAAGGGATCCGCCGAGGCTGGGGCCTGGCGCGTGGGCCCTGACGGTACTTGGTAACCGTCACTTTGCTTGGACGACGTAAGACAGCCAACTCCGACCACCAGCTGCAGCTGAAGATTTTTCTCATGAGACGTGGGGCTGGAAGGGTGAGTACCGGTTAGGGGGCTTTTGGCTGCAAGGAACAGAAAACCCGCTACAAGAGCTTAGTCCTAAGGGGTTAATTGTGTCGGGTAACAGGAAGCCTGGACACAGAGAAGCCTCCAGGGTTGCCAGGTTCAGAGGCTCAGCAGTGACACCGAAGACGTGTCCCTCAGCTCACTGTCCTCCAGCTGGCAGGCCTCACGGTCACAATATGGCTGCCTGAGCTCAGCCATCACAGACAGTCTCAGAAATAACCAAGAAGAAGGGACAGCGTCTCCTTCCTGTGTCTTCTTTCGAGAGAGAGGACGCCGCCCCAGAAGCCTCTGCAGGTACCCCTCAGGCCTCATTCCTGAGCCATCCTGGTGAGCTGGGAGACCAGCACCAGCCCCTCCACCTGGGCACAGGTGGGGTCTCTTATAGGAAAACGTGGGTGGAGTCGGGTATGCTCCAGCACTGACTCTGCTCCAGGTCTACCGTTCATTCAACGATCTTCCCCAAGAGCCTGCTGTGGGCTGGGCACGGTTCTGGGCACCCGGACACACAAGGCGTGGATGCCCTCGGCCCCCGGTCTGGGAGGCGACTCTCACGAGGCAAAGACAGATGCTGAAGGGGAGAGCAAGTCAGTCAGTGTCGTGGCAGGTGGTGCCAGATGCACAGAGAAACCAAACGAGCCTGGGATGCAGAGGAACCGGGAGCGGGGCCGCCCTCCTGAGGACCCGCAAGTGCAAAGGCCCCGAGGTGGGTCTGGGCTGGCAGGAGGTGGCAGAGTGGGCGCCCCGGGAGCAGCTTCTGCGTCGTCGGGTGAGGGGCAGCTGTGGATGTGGGGGGGTGGGGGTGGCGGAATGCGGCCCGAGAATGCAGACGACCCTTCTCCTGTTGCCGGGCGACCACGGACACACTTGGTGTTGGGGAGCAAGGCTGCAGGGCCGGGAGGCCCAGTCCATGGGGGACCACTGGCTGAGTTCACTCAACAACCGCCGCGGCTCAGAGGCCAAGGGCAGGTCAGAAAGGGGGCAGGACGATGACACCCCCAGCCCCCTCGGCGCCATGTACCAGCACCGAGGCTCCAAGCACATGGACGCCGGGGAGCTGGGGTCCCACGACCAAGAGGAGGAGATTCCCCCCGAGGAGGTGTCCGGAGAGGAGTTCCTGGACACCCGGGGCCCGGGAGAGGCGCTGCCCGGGCTGGAGAAGGATGAGGAGGCTGTGTCCGAGATGAGGTGGGTGGTGGAGTGGGCTGGGCCGGGCGGGGTGGTGGGCAGGGAGCCTAGTCCCCGCCGTCGCTCCAGGTGTGCGGGCTGAGATGGGGTGGGCAGCAGGCACGGCCCCATCTGGGTGGGGGCCGCCCAGAAGCGCAGGTCTGGACTCGCACAGAGTTGAGAGGCCGAGCTGGAAACTCTCCCGGGTCAAAAGCCGAAACCGCTCCGAGTGCCACAGGCTGCCAGACACTTCAGCGTGGCCGGGGGGGGGGGGGGGCGAGTGCCAGCTGGACTGAGCACCTTCGGGGCGTGACCTCTGGCAGTGGTGGTGTCCCAGGGAGAGCCAGGCGCTCCCTCTTGGCTGCGTCCCTCCCCCTGTCCTTCCGTCCCTCTGTCTGTCCCTCCATCTGTCCTTCCGTCTGTCCCTCTGCCTGCCCGCGGGGCAGCTGCTCTGGCTGGACGCAGGAAGGAGCTCCATGTCTCTTCCTCGCTCCGTCTTGGCGTCTTGTGTCCTCTGCACACCCAGCGGGACGCCCGCCCTCTGTGCACAAGTGACGTCCTGCTCTTGTGAGCTTGTTCGTCGTGGTGGCCCTGGCAGGTGACGCGGGCCGTGCAGGGACAGGCGGTGTCGGGTGGGCTTCCCAGGCGTGGCACACAGTCGGCACGTCACACACGCTTGTGATGAGAAGCGCGCCTGAGGTGGGAGCCGTCGGTCCCGTCTGGAGACAAGGGCACTGGGGGTGCCGGTTGGGTCCGAGTCGGGCTGGCCGTGGAGCCGGGGTCCGTCCAGGGGCTGGGCAGGGGCCGAGGAAGGAGGGGCAGCGAGCGGCTCTGACCTCATGACCGACCCTCCCGCAGCCGGCTGTCGGTGTCCCAGAGGCTCCCGGGCGCGGCCGCCATGCGAGGCAGGAAGAAGAGAAGGCGGCTCCTGGAGCTGGCGAAACCCAAGACCAACTGGCAAGTGCTGAAGGACAGGTGAGGCTGCCGCGGCGTCGCGGGAGCCCGGTGAAGGGGGGCGGGCACCGCGAGGAGGTGCAGCCCCGGGTCCCCTCCGCCTTCTGCCCCGGGCTGCCCGCCCCTCCGAGCTCGGCCCCTCCTCCCGTCATCCCCGCACGGTACACTTGGGCAGGTGCAGAGGGAGGCGAGAAGCCAGGGGGCGCCGGCGGGCGGTGCGGGCGGTGCGGGCGGGCGGGCGCTGGAGCCAAGGCGCCGGCCTGTCTCACCCAGCACGGCCCGCCGCTGCCAGGGCTTTGCCTGGATCTCCCCGCGCTTGTGGAGCCTGCAGGTCTGTGTCTACTGGTGAGTCCAGGACGCCGCCCCCACCTCGGCCCGGCGGGCGGCCAGGCGCCGGGCTCCCCTCGCTCCACAGCCTCTCGTGCCCTTGGGGCCAAGGATGGGGCGCCCACCCCAGGGCCTCTCCTGACCCGCCAGGTGTGTGGACCGTCCTCCCGCCACGCAGCCTGGGCTCCGCTCCTGGTGTCGCCTTTCTTTCCAGCTCCCCGTTCTCCGAACGTCAGCTGAGAATATTCTCCATCCCTCGTCATGGCTGCTCCTCCGCGTCCCCTCGCTCTCCCTCCCCCTCCTGCCGCCCGCCCTGCTGTCTCCCGTCGGTGTGGCCGGTGCCTGAGTTCTGTTTCAGGGCAGCCCCCTCACTCTGAGCCGCGCCGGGCTGTGTTCCAGGCCATCCACGTACTGGACGGAGAGGTTTCTCGAGGACACCACCCTCACCGTCACCGTGCCCGGTAGGTCGAGCTGCCGCCTCCCCCTCTCCCTCGGGGGCCGCTGACTCAGGGGCTGTCCCGAGGGGCTCTTGTCCCGCCCTGGAGCCAGGCCACCCGTCTGACTCACTGCCCCCAGTCTCCTGGGTGGGTCACCCCACCGCCCCCTGACCTGTGACTGGCTCCGACTGCGGGGGCCTCCCCAGCCCCAACCTCCCAGGAGTCCCTGCGGCCCCCCAGCCCCCAGGCCATCGTCTCTGGCTCTGTCCCCTGAGGAGCCGCAGCCAGCTGGACACTGTCCTGGGGGTGACGGGTGGGGCGGACGCTCTGGGGAAATCCCAATTTGTGCCCAAAAGGGGGTCAGTGTCAACGTCACAAAGGACCCTTTGCCCTCCCTTCCACGACGGTGTCTGTACTTTCTGAGGGCAGCGTGTCCCTTTAAACAAAAGACTGGAGGAGGCTGGAGGCTGGCGGGCAGCAGCGCGGGTCCCGGGGTTCGATCTCCCCGCAGTGGACACTCTGGACCTCCAAGAGCTCCAGCCCCAAGTCCACTTTCCCAACCGGCGGGTCGTCGGGGCCGCACTGAGCTCTGGTCCACCCCCTGCTCCCACCCCGTGCGCCCCGACCTCTGAGCCCTTGTCCCCAAGATGGGGACAGCAAGTCACCCTCTGCCAGGACGGCCGCCGAGCTGTTGGCCCGCAGCCCCTGGCTGAGCCTGGTGCCCGAGCCGTGCAAAGCCGCGATCAGGAGGAGGGGAGCCTGGGCGGCAGGCGTCGGCTGGAGCTGTGTCCCGTTGCGCAGTGGTGTCCCGCCGGGTGGAGGAGCTGGCCCGACCGAAGAGGTTCTACTCGGAGTATTACAACAGCAGCAGGTGAGGCCCGGCCGCGGCCCGCCGCTGGGGGGGGGGGGGGGGGAGGACACGTGACGTGGTCCGAGCTCCACGCATGGCGCTCATCACCGCGGTGGCTCCAAAGAGCCAGCAGTTGTAGGACGTGGTCGTTTTATGTGCCACGTGGGACCCGGTTCTTTGTCACTTAGTTTCATGTTCATTGAAAGTGACCTTCAGAGGTAAGCAGACAGATTTCGATGGCCCGTCTTCAAGCGCACGAGAAAGAAAAAGACAACCGGACTGAATTACTCGTGTTTGGAGTCACCTCTCCGCTCAGAGAGGCTGACATTCCACACGCGGCTTTGCTGCCCGTCTCTGTGACGACTTCTCGGTTAATGCCGAGTTGTGTGTGACCTGAAGATGGTTTAAGTGCGTTTAGACCAGGGAGGCAGGGGGCTCGGCGGAGGTGATCTCAGCGCACGAGGGGGCAGCGAGGCGGTTCTGACGGGGCCCACAGCGCCTGCAGCTGCCTCCCGGCCTCAGAGCTGTGGGCGCATGGAGGGTCCGCCTCCGAGTGGTGGAAGGCGCTGCGTCGCTGAGACCCGATGTTGGGGGCCCGGGCCCAGCGAGCTCAGGGGGAGCTCACTCCCCAGATTCTGTGGTGGCTGCAGGACCCACGTGGCGTCCAGCCCCGATGACCGGGTGGGGAGAAGGCCTGGGGGCTGTCACCACGGGGTGGGCGGAGAAGCACGGAGCCTAAAGACGCCGTTGCAGGGTGAGGGGCGACCTCAGGACAAGGTCGCTCCGTCCTTGAGAACACTTGGGGCCTCTGTCGGGGGTCCTCTCATGAATCCCCCCCTGGGGGGCTTTTTCCGAGCCCCAGAATCAGAGGGGAGCTTCTGGAACGCACAGAAGCACAGCTGTGCCCGGGCTGAGTGGGGTCTCCGGCGTCGCTGTCCCCTAGGACCACCCCCATCTGGCCCATTTCCAAGGCCACCCTGGAGTGCCAGCCGTCCAGCCGCCTGCGGGAGCTGGCCACCCCGAAGGTCCGGAACAACATCTGGAGCCTCAACATGTCCGAGGTGGGTGCCGCGCCCTCGGGAGCCCCCAGCAGACGAGAGGGAACAGACGCAGCGCTCGGCCGTGCAGCCGCCCTGTTGAACTGTCGGGCTCACGGGGGTTTGCTCAGGAAAAGCTCCCTCTTCCTCTCGCCTGAGCTCTCTGCCACACGCGGGCGCCACGCGGCCCCGTCCGGCCGCCCTGCACCAGCCTCCTCTCTCGCCCCAGGAGGGCCCCTCCTCCCGGCTCCCGTTCTGCCCCCGCGGCGGTGCGTCTGAGGCCCTGGGGGGGGTCGCAGCTCGGGCCCCGAGGTGCCGAGTCCTGTCCTGTTGTCCGGATGGACCACACTCGCCTGCTCGATGGCGTTCCTGGTTTTCGCCCGTTGCAGACACAGCAGCTGCGGACATTCGCGCGGTTTCGGGGGTGTCTCCACGCTCCAGGGCGACGGCTGGGTCTAGGGTGCGACCCGCCCCCCAGAGTGGCCGTCCCGTGTGCTCCGCACCGGCATCTGTCCGCTCGTCTGTCTGCTCCCTCGTTTCTGTTGGGCGGTTCTCGCAGACGCGCCGTCCCGCTGTGGTTTGAAGCTGCGCTGAGCGACGCGCGGTGCGTCTCCCCGTGGGGTTATCTGCAGATGCCCACCGAAAAGATTCAAGCAAATCCAGACGTCAAGCTATTTCTCTGTTCAACATTTCAGTGCGTTTCTGACAGACAAGGACGTGTTGTGGTGGTTGTTTTGGGTTTTTTTGTAGTTGAAAGTAACACGTTTCTATAATGTGATACTTTTTTTTTTACTTTTATCCTCTTTTGCAATTTTGACAATTTATAGTGACTTCATAGTTTTGTACTTCTATCCTTTTAAAAAAAATTTCTTTTTCATTGC
This sequence comes from Equus quagga, assembly GCF_021613505.1. Lineage (NCBI taxonomy): Eukaryota > Metazoa > Chordata > Mammalia > Perissodactyla > Equidae > Equus > Equus quagga. The sequence continues at coordinate 97,366,286 of NC_060280.1, forward strand.
AGTAACATTGGTTTATAACATTATATAATTTCAGGTATACATCATTATATTTCAATTTCTGTGTAGATCACGTCATGTTCAGCAGCCAAAGACTAATTCTAGCCCCTCCCCCACATGAGCCTAATCACTCCTTTCACCCCCCGACCCCATGGTGACCACCAGTCCAATCTCTGTTGCTGTGTGTTTGTCTGTTGTTGTTTTATCTTCTACTTATGAGTGAGATCATGTGGTATTTGACCTTCTCTCTCTGACTTATTTCGCTCAGCATAATACCTTCAAGGTCCATCCACGTTGTCACAAATGGCCAGATTTCGTCATTTCTTATGGCTGAGTAGTAGTCCATCCTGTATAAATACCACATCTTCTTTATCCATTCGTCCCTTGATGGGCACCTACGTTGCTCCCAAGTCTTGGCTATTGTGAATAATGCTGCAATGAACACAGGAGTGCATGTATCTTTATGCCTTTGCGTTTTCAAGTCCTTTGGACAAATACCCAGCAGTGGGATAGCTGGATCATATGGTAGATCTATCCTTAATTTTCTGAGGATACTCCAAACTGCTTTCCATAGTGGCTGCACCAGTTTGCACTCCCACGAGCAGTGAACAAGGGTTCCCTTCTCTCCACATCTTCTCCAACATCGGTTGTTTCCTGTCTTGTTGATTATAGCCATCCTGACTGGAGTGAGGTGATACCTCATTGTAGTTTTGATTTGCATTTCCCTGACAGCCAATGATGTTGAGCATGTTTTCATGTGCCTGTTGGCCATCCGTATATCTTCTTTGGAGAAATCTCGGTTCAGATCTTTTGCCCATTTTCTAATTGGGTTGTTGGCTTTTTTGGTGTTGAGTTGTGTGAGTTCTTTGTATATTTTGGATATTAACCTCTTGTCTGATATGTGGTTTGCAAATATCTTCTTCCAGTTGTTAGGTTGTCTTTTCGTTTTCTTGATGGCTTCCTTTGCTGTGCAGAAGCTTTTTAGTTCACTGTAGTCCCATTTGTTCATTTTTTCTATTGTTTCTCTTGCCCAGTCAGACACGGGACTTGAAAATATGCTGCTAAGACCGATGTCAAAGAGCATACTGCTTATGTTTTCTTCTAGAAGTTTAACGGTTTCAGGTCTTACCTTCAAGTCTGTAATCCATTTTGAGTTGATTTTTGTGGTGGTGTAAGACAATGGTCTATTCTCATTCTTTTGCATGTGGCTGACCAGTTTTCCTAACACCATGTGTTGAAGAGACTGTCCTTTCTCCATGTATTTTCTTGGCTCCTTTGTCGAAAATTAGCTGTTCATAAACGTGTGGGGGTGAGGACGTTTTAAAAACAGCCGTAATAACAATGATCATCGTGAAGAAATTTAACAGTAATATCTTAATATCAAATACTCACTCCGAGTTCAGTTTTACCAGTTGAGTCAAAACAGGCTTTCTGTGGCCACTTTGGCGAATCAGGATCCGAAGGAGGGCGCTGGCCTTTTCACTCGTCCCTCCAGCCCGTCCCTCCTCCGACCCGTCCCTCCTCCAACCTGTCCCTCTAACCCGTCCCTCCAGCCCGTCCCTCCTCCAACCCGTCCCTCTAACCCGTCCCTCC
>NC_060280.1:97367885-97382408 GCF_021613505.1 Equus quagga
CCTCCAGCCTGTCCCTCCTCCAACCCGTCCCTCCTCTAACCCGTCCCTCTGTGGCCGTCCCTCCTCCAGCCTGCCCCCCCTCCGGCCGTCCCCCACGACTGGAGACGCACCGTGGGCGCATCAGACCCCAGGATGTCCTTGATTAGAGCAGTGACTGTCCTCTTTACGGAGGACAATTTCAACAGGAAAAGGACGCAGAAAGAGGGAAAGAGGAAAGTTCTGAGTGACCTTAGAGGTCGTTTCAGCCGATCCCCTGCCTCCACGCTGGCTCCTGCCAGCCCTGTACTGAGCATTTGGGAACACTAAATACACGCACACGGGCGCCGACCAGCATTTGGCAGGTCTGGGAGGAGCCCATCTCCTCCTCTTTAAGGGAGAACTCACTTCACCAGCTTCCCCGTGCCCCCTCCGTCTCTGGGGCCTCTGGGGCGCCCGTCGCTTTCCGCTCGTCAGTGCCGTCTCCTCACTGTGCGGTGGGCAGACGGCTTCACACATAGAGGAGCCCGAGGTGCGCTGGGCCGGGAACGAGGGTCAGCGGGCCGTGGGGGGCAGCCTGGGAAGAGCGGTCTGGTCTGCACTGTTCTGGGGCCGGGAGCCGGTGACCAGCAGCCCCCAGAGCTCAGGCCGGGTGCCACCCTGAGCGGCTGCACCAGGGCCGACCGTCTCTGTGGGGCGTGGATTCCCCAGGAAACGCTGCGAGGTCATCTCTGGGGCCAGCGGGTCCCGCTTCTCAGGGAAACACCTGCAGAGTTTCCCACCGTCACCCCCACTTGTCGCCACGAGCTCAGCCTCGTTTCCATCATTTTATGCTTTATTGCACGTGTGGACCCGGGAGCCATAATCGCCACATCTCGTGTTTTTAACGTGCTCCTCCGGCAGCTTGGCTTTCTCGCTTTTCCCCTCGATCTGTGCTGCCTGGAGCCCTGCCCGCTGATGGTACCAAAGCAATGCTTTTGCTGCTGGACTGTGTCCTCTCGTTCAGACGTACTGCAGCCAGCTCGCGCAGCCCCCAGCGATGGCAGCCAGGAGTGTGCTGTGAAAACGCCACAGCGCTCACGTCCCTGTACTCGGCCGCCGGGGTTTCCATTCGCGGTGTCATCCTGTGAGCACGCACAGCTTTATGAGGTGGACAGGTTGCTGTCCACAGAAGTGTGTGTGAGGGTTTCTTTCTGCCCGTGTTCCTGCCGGGGCTTCCTAGTGTCAGACTTTCTCAGTTTTGCCACATTTTTTGGCAGGCAGGGACATTTTATTTTTTAATTTACGTTTCCCTGGTCCACAGGGAGGAGTGTTGACCATTTAGCTTCCTCTCCTGTATGATTAGCCCAATCCTACTGGTTCTTTGGATTATTGATTTAGAGTAGCTCTTTACATATGATGGCTACCACTCTTTTGCTGAGCACATTAGTCTTTTTGTGTTATTTTTGGGGTCTTTTTGATCCAGGGGCCTGTGGGGAATCGTAGACTGCGCTGCTCTTCCCTCTAACTCTTTTTCCAGGTGTCCCAGGTGTCCCGGGCTGCCCAGATGGCCATCCCCAGTTCCAGGATCCTCCAGCTGGCTAAGCCCAGGGCTCCAGCCACCCTGCTGGGAGAGTGGGACCCCGTGCTGAAGCCCAAGCCCCACGTGTCAGACTACAACCGCCTCCTCCACTTGGCCAGTAAGTTGGTTCCTGGGGCTTGGTTCCTAAGAGGCCCTGTGTCCCTTCCCCTGGACACGGGCCGGGGTGGGGGGGCTGCTTCTGCCAGATTCCTGCTCCCTCCTCCTTCACCTCCTCCCGAAACTGCAGACCCGCCCGCCTCCCTGGGGTCCACTCCTGCCGCAGCCTGCAGGCTCCCGGGGCTGGCAGAGGGGCTGCTCCACAGGGAGAGAGGCGCAAGGGAGAGGCTCGTGGTCCTGATGCAGGGGGTGCTGGCTGAGAGAGCCGCCCATCAGGGCGAGTGGGTGCAGAGAGAAAGTTGGGTTGCAGGGCTGGGGGCCCAAGAGCCAAGCTGGGGTGCGAGGGCAGCTTTAAATCCGTGTGGGCCCAAACCCCTTCCTGCCTCCAAGCGAAGGGTCCTCATGCGGAGGTTGCATGCTTGTCGTAGGGGATTCAGAAAACGCGGGAGGACACGCAAGGAGGAGTCCTGCCACCAGGGACAGTGCCGTTTGCAGGTTTCCTTCTGGACACACGCGGCCTGGACACGCAGACCCGGGTCGCAGAAGGGGGACAGGGAGGGCACAGTAGGTCCCCGTGTCTTCCCTCGGGGGCTGGAGACGGTCCGTGTGGCAGATGACCTCACTGGCATCCGGTTGTGGCCACATTCCCAGGAGGTCAAAGCTGCGGCCAGGTCAGGCATGAAGTCTTGGTTTGCTGACGTGGAACTTAGTGCAAGCGACTCCATTTTAGGCCTGTTGTCTCTTTTTTAACAATTCCCACCCCTCCCCAGCCCCTGGCCCCCACGAGCCCACTCTCTGTCTGTGGATCTGCCTGTTCTGGATGTTTCCCGTCAATGGGGTCACACGCCGTGTGTCCTTCTGTGTCTGCTGCTCCCCCTGAGCGTCGTGTGTTTAGCTCCGTCCACGTGCAGCCGTGTCAGGGCCTCGCTCCTCTTCACGGCTGCGTCGTGCTCCAGCGTGTGGGGGGACACATTCTCTTTGTCCATCTTCCATCGCCAGATGGGCCACTGGCCTCGGGAGCTTTGACCCGCAGGTTGATCTCGCAGGGGGAGTGGCCCTGGCGCCTGACGCTGTCCTTCTCTCCTGCCCCCTCAGCGCCCAAGGCCCAGTCGGACCAGTGTGTTCCTGACCGAGACCCACGCTGGGAGGTGCTGGAGGTCACCAAGAGGGCAGTGGCCAGTCCTCGCATCGTCTCCCTGGCGAAGCCCAAGGTGCGCAGGGACCTCAACGAGGGCTACGACCCCTACCGCATCTCCCCGGCCTCCCTGGTGGCCCAGGCGTCCCCTCGCCTCTACGAGCTTGCCACCCCCAAGGGCATCACCAAAAAAGTGTGAGTGACCCAGGCCCGGCCTCTGAGGCCCGTTCCCAGTAAACACCAAGTGCATCTGAACCCTGTGTGTGGCTGCTCCGAGTGCTCCAGCCTGGAGGGAGGCGGGCAGGACCTCGAGAGGAGGGATAATAATAATATTTATGTTGGTACCCAACCTGCGGTCTGTCCAGCCCTTTTATTTTCCAAGTCACTTTCACCTGCCGCCTCAGGTTCTCTGAGGTCGGACTTCGGCCTTGTCCACGTCAGAGCCGCCCTCGGAACCTCTCACATCCAGCTGCGTTCTGGGGTCCACACACACCGCAGACTCGGAGAAAACAAGCTGATGCTGACTGCACGGCTCGTTGATCTTTATGGCGACCCAACGATGGGGCTATAATTGTCCCCATTCATGAGATGGAAACTGAGGCTCAGAGAGGCTGGGAAGGACCCACAGGCCCTGTGTGGGTCTCCTGTGGCTGCTGTAACAGACCACCATGAACACTGGCTTCAAACAACACATACTTATCACCTCACGTCCTGGGCTCAGGAGTCCGACAGGGTCCCACGGGGCTAAACCCAGGGGTGGGCAGGGCGGGTCCCCCCGGAGGCCCCAGGGGAGGAGCGTGTCCCGCCTCCTCCAGCTTCCAGAGGCTCCGCGTCCTGGGCTCGGGGCCCCTTCCTCCGTCCGCACGGCCAGCAGCGCAGCGTCTCCATCTTGGCCTCTGACCCTCCCGCCTCCCTCTGCTCAGGACCCTGGGATGACCCTGGGCCCCGGGAATCCAGGGTCACCCCATCCCAGGGGCCTTTACTCAGTACCACCTTCAAAGTTACCATGTGAGGTGACACACCTGCAGGTCCTGGGATGAGGATGGGGACGTCTTTGGGGCCGTCATTCAGCCCACCACAGTGGAGAGAGAACTTTTCTGTCTCTAAAACCCTAGACAAAGTCTTGTACTTCACTGGCTCCGACTGGGCCACCTGGGGACCAGTCTCTGGGTCCTGAAGGTGACATCTGACTGGCGTAGGCCAGCCCCTGACAAGCGTTCTCTCAGAGCCCAGCGAGTATCCGGTCCTGAGCCATGAGCCTGAGAATCCAAAGTCATTACCAGACTCTGAGTTCTTCGAGGACATCAGTTCATTCAACAGTTTAAAGAGCATTTATTGAACACTTACAGGTGCAGACTAGACAGGTGTTCAGAAGAAAAGGGTTAAAAACCCTCATCCTCTTCGGTGATATGAAGATACAAATCGGTGACTAAGTGACGTTCACAGAGGCCGGGCAACTCGCTGTGACAACATGGCGATTGCTGAGTAAATGGCTCCTGAAGATGGGGTGGGAGAGGTCCTGGTGCGTTTGTTGAGTGAATGGCTGAAATCGCTGACCCCTTCTGTGTCGCTCTGGTGGTGCAACGGGAAGAGGAGGGGGAGCTTTGGAGGACGCAGTCGTAAGGAGGAGCATGAGTGGACCGACTGGACCCCGGCCCTCTGAGGTCGTGAGCTCCCATCCCAGAAGCAGGGCGTCCTCCGTCCACAGCCTGGACTGTGTGGTCAGCTGAATACGGCTCCAGAGATGGCCAGGTCCTAACCCCGAAATCCGGGAAGACGTTACTTTAAGTGGCACAGGGGCCGTGGGGGCCATAATGGGATCATATAAAGGACAGATGGAGTGAAGGCTGTGAGATAAGATTATCTTGGTCACCTCGTGGGTCCAGCATGATCGCTCGTCCTTATGAGAGGGAGGCAGGGGGAGATGGGACCTCAGAGAACCAAGGTGCTGTCGCCCCAAAGCAGGATGGTCCGCTTTGGCCGTGGAGACGGGGAACCAGTCCCAGAAAAAGCATGTTCTCCCCCGGACCCCAGAGGGAGCACGGCCCGTTGACACCTGGACCTCTGCCCAGTGAGAGCTCTGACCTGCGGGTAACAGACGCGTGCTGTTGTCAGCTACTGAACCTGTGGTAATTTGTCACAGCAGCAAGAGGAAACTCAAGCGGATCACAAGTCACGGAGGCAGCGTTTGAAGACCCTGTACGGTGACCGCAGTGGGGCTGGCGACCCACAGGTGCCTTGAACGACTCCCACCAACACGGGGCCTCGAACTGGGTTCTCAACCGTAGCAACCTGCACAGCAGAGCAAAACGAAACTGCGAGCCACGTGAAAGTCCAAAGTGACGCGCGTGTCCTCTGGCCAAAGGCGCCTCGCACCTCGCATTTAGCGTTCTCACCGAGGCCAAGGGGAAGCCTCGGGCTTTCGGAGCTTCCAAAACGGAATTTAACTGTCGAGGGTCACGTCAGCCTCGTGGCGAGTCCTTCCCTTGTCCCTCCTCTCAGTCACGACTAGACAACGTCCACTGACCAGCAGAGGATCCACGCGCAGCGGGTGAAGCCTGAGGGCCAGGCAGCTGCACCCCCGCAGGCAGGCGGGCTGGACCCCGGGAAGCAGTGGAACCAGGGGAGCGCCCCCTACCTCGGGCAGTGGTCCAGGCCGAGGACGCGCACGTGGGAGTGAGTGTGACTGAGCGCGGAGCCAGGGGCGGCGGGCCTGTGCAAACGCACCCCACCAAGTGGCGGCAGCCCGGCCCGTGCAAACACAGAGCAGCCCAGCTGGCACAACTGCGAGTAGCTGGGGCAGGAACGGAAAGAACAGCCCCTGCCCCCAGTGGGGGATCCACCCCCAAAGCATGATGAACCACAGCAGAACTGGCGGCCCAGCCCCCAGTGGTGGCAGCCCTGGCACCAGCTCCACCAGCAGCAGGGGCTGCGTCCAAGCCCCCGGGGCCCTGGGCCCCCGCCAGTGACAGCAGCACCTGTGAACCCAGCACCCACGGCAGTGGCACCACCAGCACCCAAGACCACCTGGGAGCAGCAGCGCAGGTGGTGCACGGACAGCAGGGCCTGCACCCAGAGGAGCACGACGCCCAGGTGATCGGAGACAAAGCGACCAAAGCTGTACCCACATAAGAAAAGGTGGCGACTGCCACAGATGCGCTGGCAGAGGGTCAGTTCATGGACACCGCGAGGAACCGCGGCAGCAACGCGGCATCGCAGAAGGAAATGCAGCTCTCCAGGAGCAAACCTGAAGTCACAGGGGATTGCAATCTGACAGAGAATGCAAAACAGCTGTCATAAGGGAACTCAGTGAGTTACAGCAGACTCAGAAAGCGCAGTGAGCTCGGGGATAAAATCAGTGAACAGAAGGAACACCTCACCAAAGAGATTGAAGTGTAATAGGAAACAAAACAGAAATTCTGGATGTGAAGAACATAGTTAATGAGATTAGAAAAAAATGTAGAAAGCATAAAAAATAGAGCTGACGTTTTAGAGGACAGAATTACTGATTTAGAGGCTAGAAACCTAGAAATTCTTCAGGTGGAGGAGGAGGAGAGAGAATTAAGATGTTTAAAAAATGAAAAAATTCTTCGAAAAGTATCCGACTCAATTAGGAAAAGTAACGTAGGCATTATAGGCCTCCCGGGGGGGCGGGAAGGGAGGGAGAAAGGAGCAGAGAGCTTGTTCAAAGAAATAATAGCTGAGAACTTCCCAAACCTGGGCAGGAGCTGGTCATGCAAGTACAGGAAGAAAATAGAACTCCTAATTACGTCAATGCAAAAAGACCTTCTCCAAGGCGTACAATATTGAAACTGTCGACAGTTGATGACAAAGAAAAGTACTAAGAGCAACAAGAGAGAATAAATGACCCACAAAGGAGCCTCCATCAGGCTTTCAGCGGATTTCTCAGCAGAAACCTTACAGGCTAGGAGACAGCGGAAGGATGTATTCCAAATACGGAAAGACAAAAATTATCAGCCAAGGATACTCTACCCGGTGAAATTATCCTGTGGTTATGATGGAGAAATAAAAGCTTTCCCAGATAAGCAAAAGCTGAGGGAGTTCCTTGCCAGTAGACCTCCCTACAAGAAATGACAAGGATGCCCTCGCACTGAAACAAAAAGGCAAAGGCCTACAAAGCCTTGAGCAAGGAGACAAATAGTCAGACATGATCAGAAAATTGCAGCTCTATATCAGAGTAGGTTGGCAGACACTTAATTATAACATAAAAGATAAAGGGAGAGAAAGCATCAAAAATAACTATAAACACTTCCATTTAGTCACAAACTTACAACACAAAAAAAGAATAACTTGTGACAACAAAAACATAGAAAGGGAAGGAACCTGCTTAGGCTAATGGAGATAAGAGGCTGTCAGGAAATGGACTATCTCATCTACGAGATCTTTTATACAAACCCCATGGTAACCACTAAACAAAAAATCAGAGCAGAGCCACAAATCATAAATGAAGAGAAAACTGAGAAAACCATCACAGAAAACCCCCAAACTAAAATGGCAGGGAAAAGAAACAATGGAAATATAGAACAACCAGAAAACAAGTGATAAAATGGCAGCATTAATATGTCAATAATCACTCTAAATGTAAATGGATAGAGTTCTTCAATCAAAAGACACGGAGTAGCTGGATGGATTAAAAAATGAGACCCAACAATGTGCTGCCTCCGGGAAACACGTCTCAGCTCTAAAGACAAACACGGGCTCAGAGTGAAGGGATGGAAGGTGATACTCCAAGCAAATGGCAAACAAAAGAAAGCGGGTGTCGCCATACTTAGATCAGACAAAGTAGATTTCAAGATAAAAAAGGCAGAGAGAGACAAGAGGGGCAGGACACAAAGATAAAAGGGACACTCCATCGAGAGGACGTGGCACTTGAATATCTACGCACCTAACACAGGAGCACAAAAGTACACAGAGCAACTACTAACAGACCTAAAGGGAGCAATTCACAGCAACACAGTCATAGTAGGGGCCTCAACACCCCCCTTACATCATCCAGACAGAAAGTCAGCAAGGAAGTAGTGGAATTAAATGAAAAACCAGATGGACTTAATAGACATTTATAGAACACGCCATCCCAAATCAGCAGAATACACCTTCTTCTCAAGAGCACATGGAACGTTCTCAAAGTTAGACCATATGTTGGGAAACAAGGCAAGCCGCAATAAATTTAAGAAGACTGAAATCATATCAAGCATCTTTTCCAACCATAATTTAATGAAACTAGAAATGAACCACAAGAAAAAAGCTGGAAAAATAACAAATATGTGGAGACTAGACAACATGCTACTGAACAGCTATCAGATCAATGAAGAAATCAAAGGATAAATAAAAAATACGTGGAGACAAATGAAAATGAAACACATCCTATGAACTCTTACGGGATCCAGCAAAAGTGGTTCTAAGAGGGACATTTATAGCAATACGGGCCTTCCTCAACAAACATGAAAATCTCAAATAAACAAACTCACACTATACCTAAAAGAACTAGAAAAAGGACAAACACAGCCCAAAGTCAGTAGAAGGGGGGAAATAATAAAAATTAGAGCAGAATAAACAAAATAGAGACTAAAAAAACAGTAGAAAGGATCAATGAAACTAAGAGCTGGTTCTTTGAGAAGACAAACAAAATTGACAAACCCTCAGCCAGCTCACTAAGGAAACAGAGATAAGCCTCAAACAAATAAAACCAGAGGCAGCCCTGACGGCCTGGTGGTCACAGCTTGCTGCTCACCATGTTGGCAGCCCAGGTTCGCTTCCCAGTCGCGGCACCGCGGCGCCGTCTGTCAGCAGTGGTGACTCACACAGAAGAACTTGAATGGCTCACAGCTAGGATCTACAGCCACCCACTCGGGGTTTGGGGAGGAAAAATAAGGATTGGCAACAGATGTGAGCTCAGGGTGACTCTTTCCCTGCAAAAGTCAATAAATAAACTAAAAGAAATCAGAAATGAAAGAGGAGCAATTACCACAGACACCACAGAAATACAAAGGTTTATAAGACAGCACTATGAAGAGCTATACACCAACAAACTAGCGATAACCTAGACGGAACGGATAAATTATTGGAACCATATAACCTCCCAAAACTGAATCAAGAAGAAATAGAGAATCTGAATAGACCAATCACGAGAAAAGAGATTGAAACAGTAATCAAAACCATCCCCCAAAATGAAAGTCCAGGACCAGACGGCTTTCCTGGTGAATTCTAGCAAACACTCAAAGAAGACTTAGTACCCATCCCTCTCAAACTCTTCCAAAAAACTGAAGAGGAATGGAAGCTTCCTAACTCCTTCTACAAGGCCGACATCACCCTGATACCAAAACCAGACAAGGACAACACAAAAAAGAACATTACAGGCCAATGTTGCTAATGAACATTGATGCAAAAATCCTCAACAAAATACTAGCAAATTGAATACAGCAATACATTAAAAGGATCGTACACCATGATCAAGTGGGATTTCTTCCATGGATGCAGAGATGGTTCAACATCCACAAATGAATCAATGTGCACACACCACATTAACAAAATGAAGCATAAAAACCACATGATCATTTGAATAGATGCAGAGAAAGTATTTGACAAGATCCAACAGCCACTTATGATAGCAAAAAACTCTCAGTAAAATGGGGATAGAAGGAAAGTGCCTCGACATAATAAAGGCCATATAGACAAACCCACAGCCCACATCACACTCACTGTGGAAAAACTGAAGGCCATCCCTCTGAGAAGAGGAACGAGACAGGGGTGCCCACTCTCACCACTCGTATTCAACGCAGTACTGGAGGTTTTGGCCAGAGAAAGGAATAAAAGGGATCCAAAAAGGCGATGAAGAAGTGAAACTCTCGCTATTTGTGGGTGACATGGTTCTATATACAGAAAACCCTAAAGAATCCATCAGAAAACTATTAGAAATAACAACTACAGCAAAGTTACAGGGCACAAAATCAACATACAAAAATCAGCCCGTTTCTGTACACTAATAACAAAGTAGCCGAAAGTGAAGTGGAGAGTACAGTGTGATTTGCAACAAAAAGGACAAGATACAAAGGAACAAATTTAACCAAGGAGATGAAGGACCTACACACTGAAAACTGTAAGACATTATTGAAGGAAATCAAAGAAGACATCAAGAAATGGAAAGATATTTCGTGCACATGGACTGGAAGAATAAACAGTTAAAATGTCTATACTACCCAAAGCAACCTACAGATCCACTGCAGTCCCAGTCAGAATCCCAATGACAGTCTTCACAGAAATAGAACAAAGAACCCTAAAATTCATATGGCGCAACGAAAGATGAAGAGCCAAAACAATCCTGAGAACAAAGAAGAAAGCTGGAGGCAGCACAGTCCCTGACTTCGAAATATGCCGCAAAGCTACAGGGGTCAAAACTGCACGGTACTGGCAGAAAAACAGACACAGAGACCAACAGAACAGAATCAAGAGGCCAGAAACAAACCCACACATCTACCCACAGCTGATTGTTGACAAAGGAGCCAAGAACACACCATGGAGAAAGGAGTCTCTTCAATAAATGGTTTTAGGAAGACTGGACGGCCACAGGCAAAAGAATGAAAGCAGACCATTATCTTACACCACACACAAAAGTTAACTCAAAATGGATTAAAGACTCGAGTGTAAGCCCTGAAACCATAAAACTCTCAGAAGAAAATACAGGCAGTACACTCCTGGACATCGGTCTTAGCAGTAGCTTTTTGAATACCATGTCTACTTGGGCAAGGGAAACAAAAGAAAAAATAAACAAATGGACTACATCAGGTTTAAAAATTTCTGCACAGCAAAGGAAACCATCAACAAAATGAAAACACAACCCATCAACTGGGAGAAAATATTTGCAAATCATATATCCACCCAGGGGTTAATTTCCAAAATATATAAAGAACTCATACAACAAAAAAATGAACAAGCTGATCAAAAAATGGACAGAGGATATGAACAGACATTTTTCCAAAGAAGACATACAGATGGACAACAGGCACACGAACAGACATTCAATATCACTAATTACTAGGGAAATGCCAACTAAAAATACAGTGAGATATCACCTCACACCCATCAGAAGGGCTACAATTCATAAGACAAGAAACAACAAGTGTTGGAGAGGATGTGGGGAGAAGGGAACCCCCGTACATGGCTGGTGGGAGTGAAAACTGGTGCAGCCACTGTGAAAAACAGTATGGAGCTTTCTCAAAACAATTAAAAATAGAAATATCGTATGACCCAGCTATCCTACTACTGGGTATTTATCCAAAGAACACGGAATTAACAATTCAGAGAGATTTATGCTCCTCTGTGTTCACTGCAGCACTATTCACAACAGCCAAGATGTGGAAGCAAGTGCATCGACTGATGACCGGATAAAGGAGATGTGGTGCATATATACAATGGAGTACCACTCAGCCAGAAAAAAGACAAATTTATGCCATTTGCAACAGCATGGATGGACCTTGAGGGTCTTGTGTCAAGCAAATAAGCCAGGCAGGGAAAGACAAACACCGCGTGATTTCACTCATATGTGGAAGATGAGCACACAGGTGAGGAGAACAGCTCAGCGGTGACCAGAGGGGAAGGGGACTGGGGTGGGCGAAAGGGGTAACGGGCACATACGTATGCCGACAGATAAAAATTAGACTACTGGTGGTGAACGAGACGCAGTCTACACAGAAACTGAAATATAATAATGCACACCTGAAATTTAATTTACACAATGTTATAAGCCAATATGACCGCAATACAAAACTTCCACTTTAGTCTATGTTTAATTATTATCTCGTGACTAAAGGAGTTAATAAAGAAGTGTGTGCACCGCGTGGCACAAGTGCTGTTGTGGCAGGCTTTATTGAGATACAACACGGAGAATTTACGCTTTTTCTGGTGTGATTCTGCAGCACGGACACAGGCGCGGGTGTGTAACCAGCACCACAACACAGACACACGAGTCCTTGCTCCCAAACCCCCAGCGGCTCTGCCGTCAGCCGGTGCTCCATCCCCAGCCCTGGCACCGTGGCTCTGTCTCTGCCCATAGGCTGAATTTTCCAGAACACTGGTAAACGGGAAGGTGTGCTGGTGGAGGGTTCCGCGTCCTTCGCTCTGCCTTCGCTGGTCCCTCGTGCACAGTGCGTGGTTGGCGTTCGCCCTGCGGTCCGTTCTGAGAGTCCCTCTGAGTTTTGCCTTTCTGCATCTCCTGATCGCACAAATATTTGGTCTTAGTTCATCATATTTGTTACACTTTCAACTTGTATTCCTTCTTCTGCCTGCTTTTTGAACCTTTCAAAATATGACTCATGCTTTGTGTCAGAGGTGGCATCCCCGGCAAACAGAGTCTGGGACAGAGGTTACGGGGCAGGAGGATTTCTGGGGATCCCCTTGCGGTCAGCCCCGCGGGCCGTGAAGGAAGTGGGACCCGACGGAGGGAAAGTGAGTTGTGACCGCCGTCTTGGCTGATCCCGTGGGGAGCTCTGGAGCCTGACCGTCGTCCCCTGTGGTCACAGGTTCTGGGTGTTCACACATCTGCACGACCACCCCCGGGTGCTCGCAGCCTCCGTGAGGGAGGGCGACGCTGGGCGAGGCAGACCTCTGCAGCAAAAGGCAGACGGGGCTGAGAGCCACCGGCCAACGAGGTTCCCAGCAGCTGGGCAGCCACTACGGTCCACCCCTGACCCGCTCGCCTCCATGGTGTGCTCTGGAAACACGTCCTTGGGGGGAACCCGCAAGGAGAAGCTGAGCGGGATGAACTACAGCCCCCCACTGCTGCCTAGGAGCTGAGGCCACCATCCTGGGCTCCGCCACACGCTCTCAGACACCCTCGAGGCTGGTCTCCAAGCTTCCCTGGTGGGTGTCTCAGGCCCCCACGCTGAGGGGTTGATGCCCTGTCAGCCCACCGGTGCTGTTGGCTTCCTGTCAAAACTGGGCTCAGAGAGCCCGATGGGGGGACTGGCTCCGTCGCGGTCCCGCGAACACCGTGCTCCCCGGAGTCTCCGCGCCCCCTCGCTGCCCCTGCTGCGGCCCCTCCTTTCCTCCTACGGCTCAGTGCAGACACTGCTTTTTATTTTCTTAGCTTGCTTTCTTTTACTTTTTATTTGAAAATCATTCAGGTTTACAGAATAATTGCAAGAATATGTATAGTAAACAAAGTATCCACACTCTCCCCCAGATTCAGCTATTAAAATTTCACCGCACGGCTTATCATTGCACCCTCTCTCTCTGTCTCTCTCTGTGTCTGTGTTTCTCTCTCTCTCCCCGTGGACTCTATAGATATAAAATACACTCTTCTGAACTACCTAAGGGTAAGTTGCACACTTCATGGCACTTACTCTGTCTCAGTTCGTTTAGGCTGCTTTAACAAACTGCCATAGACCATGTGGCTTATAAACAACAGAAATGTATTTCTTAGTCTGGAGGCTGGAAGTCCAGATTGAGGTCCTGGCAGATTTGGAGTCTGGTGACTTGGGGCTGCTTGCTGGTTCCCAGTCGGCACCTTCTCGCTGTCCTCACGTGGCAGAAGGGGCGGGGCGCTCTCTGGGGCCCCTGCCATGAGGGTACTGATCCCATTCATGAGGCCTCTTCCCCCGCATCCTAATCACCTCCCACAGTCCCACCTCCTGATACCATCACGTTGGGACCATTAGGTTTCAATAAATGGATTTTCGGGGTACACATACATTCAGCCTATAGTAACCCCTAAATACTTCGGTGTGAATTTTCTGAGAATAATAATCTTCTCTTACATAACCACAGAACACTTACTGACTTCAGTAAACTTCACATTGATGCAATACTTTACAGCTGAATTTCAATTTTCTCGGCTGAGCCTCGGATCCAGCCCAGGACCAGGTCTCACGTTTAGCTGTTGTGTCTGGAAGGTGTCCACGGGTCAGTCTTTTATGGCATCAACAGTTTTGAAGAGCACAATCCTTTCTTTTGGTTTGTCTAAGAGAGTATTCCTTCTCTGAGGCTTGTCTGAAGTTTCCTCAGATGCAGGTTGTGCATTTCCGGCCAGATTAGGTGACGCAGTGTCCTCCTCAGGGCACCGCCCCTCACTAGTGACGTTAATTTTTGACACTTGGCTGAAAGGCTGCTTCGTTTCTCCTCTCTAACTGAGGATCAGTCTGTGAGGAGAGACCTTCAGACCTTGGATACATCCTTCTCCTCGTCGGAATCCCCTTCTCCCCGCATTTCACATGCATTGGGAGGTTCTTGTCAAACTTCTCTCCCAGGAGCCTTTCTGGCTCCCCAGGACTCAGGCCCTTTTGCTCAGTTGCTGCCACTTTTTAGGACACAGAGCCCCCCTCTCTTCATAGCTGCTCATGCATCTCTCAGCCTCCCTGGACCCCTGGCTGTCCAGCACCCAGGAAGGGCTGTGGCGACATTGATTGATTAATTGAATGAATGAATGACCAACTGTTCCCTATGTCAGTGAGGACTCTGCCACAAGGGCCTGAACCCCCAATTGAAACGGTGTAAGCCAACACCAGGAGTGGGGGCTCACTGACTGATGTGACCATGGAGGGCAGGGGTGCGGCTCCATCCCGCTGGCAGGTCTCAGGGGCTGGGGCAACACTTTCCTACCGACCGTGAAACATGGTGCCCTTCTCAGCATCCGGGTGGCTGCCAGCCGGTAAAGGAAAGGGGCCGGGAGTCCCCCGACTCCCCAGATCCATTCCTCCCGGCCTCAGCAGGCACCCCCCCC